>NC_064565.1:81016315-81319345 GCF_937001465.1 Orcinus orca
GTGCCACCAGGGAAGGCCCGAATAACTTCTAAATGGAAAAATATCAATCTGTTTTTGTGCTGGTCATTTTTATTTTCTTTGAATCGTGGAAATAAAATGAGAGACCAATTAAGCCAAAAGAACATGTAAAGTTGTGGAAAGTTATGACATTTATTTAAAAAAAAAAAAAAAACCTATATCAAAACTCCTAATCTGCCTTTCCACTTCTTTTCTAAGAGTCAAAAGCAAATTGTGAAAGAATGTTCACTGGTCCTTCACGTACTTGTTCCTTCAAAGGAAACCTCGTAAAAAATAATTCCCTGTTATCTAAATCTTGGGTGCATGGGGCTGTCAGGCCTGTTTTTTCTCCCCTCTCCCCAAGCCCAACTGCTTTCACCACTATCTGCATTTCTCTCTTCAACCTTACAAAATTTGGGGAAAGACTTTTTTTCAGAATTTCCCAGATTTTTCCTGAGAAAACCACTTAAGAAAAAAATATTGAACTTTTCACCTTGTTTCCAATTACATTTAATCTGGTGTTTATGAATTTGTTTTTTTCCAACCATTCAGTAATAATCTTATACTGTCCCTCCTTGGACAGCTCAAGGTTAGGAGCTATATTCTATTAATCTCTAGAAAATTAGCTTACAGATGTGCAGTTTTCGTGTAGGGTAAAAATAGAAGTTTGTGCACCATTCCATCTTTACATTTTCTGTTTCACTTCCATGTTATCCACCAGACTCTTTTATACTCTACAGCTTGTCCTCTAGAAATGTGCTGGAAATATGCCCACACATGTGACAGTCCCTCATGTATCTGAAACATTAGCCACCTCGCTTATTTCAAATTGCAGAAAAGTTTTAAATACTGCTTTTCAGATACTTTGAGTAGAAAATACAACTTTATAATAGCTTATCTCTCTTCTGTATCCACTTTGAAATAACTAGTAAGGTCAAAATTCCTAAACCCGTTCTCAAGAATTTTAAACCATCAACAATTTTTGGTGTGAAGGGGTACCCTATAACCAAAGTTTCTGATGTTTGAAAACTCCCCAAAGAAAAAAGTCGAGTTTTTTGTTGACAAACAGCACTTCTCTTAAGTAAAGAACAGGATCTGTAGCTCCTTAATTCTGGGGTATTTTTTATATTAGGAAATGGGAACAAACCAATGGGACAATTTTTTAAGGAAATAGAATTAACCACATCACTTAATTGCTTCATTTCACAGAACTCAACACTGGGAAAAGAGATGTCCCTTAAAAATTCCACTTGTGCCCTTCTTCAGTAGTTCCTATAGAGAAGGATAACTGAAGCTTTGAGACTTTAATTTGCTTTACTCTCTCCTTAACTAATCATATGAAAGTGGAAAATTACTTTCAGTATTTTGTTGAAAGAAATAAAAAAGATATCCATTTTTAACACCCTTCAGAGTTAGATTAGTCCACTGAAAAACTTTCAAGCCTTTATACTCTATATCATACTTTTACTATGGCATCATTCTCTATTAAGTGGAATTTGGTATAAAGGTCATCTTGTATCCTTTCCATTGTCGGATAACAAAGGAACATGAGTAGACAATTCTTCCACAAGCCATTCTACATCCCCGTTCTCAGGAGTAGATTTCTAGAAAGCCTGTAATGCAATATCAATTTTTAACTCTTTTTACCTACGGAAAATGTTATTCATTTTCATCTTCAAACATTTAAAAAAGTTAAGTGCTTAAGACAGTGGAGAATAAAGAAAATCTCTCTAAACAGGAGATGTTGTACAGTAGACTTCAGTTGATTTTGTATCCCATTAAACATCTGCCCCTCCCTATAATAATACCAACTTATTTTTGCTTTGAGGGAACCATCTCTGTACCCGCGATTAATCTATGTAGTATGTTTATGTGTGCTTGTGGGGAGGGGGTGATAGATAGATAGTTAGACAGATAGACAGATATAATGATTTTAATTTTGTTATAGTAAGTTTGAGTTGAGTTTCCTGGTAGATTCATGGCTGGGGAGAAGAGAGAAAGAAAACATTAGAAGTGGGGACTTTTCAACAATTTTATAACATTACAGCTATTTAGACAATAACAAAAATGCATTAGAAAGAGAAGCATGGAAGGAAGCTTACGAGACTACCTTGGAAAGTAGTCTAACTGAAAATATTTTTACAAACTCTGAAACCTACCAATAAATGGCACATGCTCCAATCTCAATCTGTAGACATAAAACCTAACTATAACCTCACATCCATTAAGACAGCTACCATCAAAAAGACAGAAAATAACAAATGTTGACAAGGATATAGAGAAATTGCAACCCTTGTACTCTGTTGGTGGGAATATAAAATGGTTCAGCCCCTATGGAAAACAGCATGGCAGCCCCTCAAAATTAAAAATAGAATTATCATATGATCCAGCAATCCCACTTCTGGGTATTTATCCCAGAGAATTACAAGAGATCACAAAGAGATGTTTGTACATTCTTGTTTATAACAGCATTATTCACAATAGCCAAAAGGCGGAGGTAACCCAACTGTCCATCAGTGGATAAATGTATAAACAAAAGGTGGTATATACACACAATGGAATATTATTCAGCCTTAAAAAGGAAGGAAATTCTAACGCATATTACAACATGGATGAGCCTTGAGAACATTATACTAAGCAAAATAAGCAAGTCAGAAAAAAATAAATATTGTTTGACTCCACTTATATGGGGCACCAGAGAAATCAAATTTATGGAGCCAGAAAGTAGAATGGTGGTTGCCAGGGGCTGGGGGAAGTAGGGAATAGGAGTTTTTTAATGGGTATAGAGTTTCAGCTCTGCAAGTTGAAAAAAGTTTTGGAGATTGGTTGCACAAAAATGTGAATGTAGTTCTCATTACTACTAAACTGTATACTTAAAAAAGGTTAAGATAATACAGTTCATGTTCTGTATATTTTACCACAATTTTTTTTTAATTTTAAGGAGAAAAAAAAATAGGGAGTTATATAAACTCTAAAAGACTGACTCAATATGTGTAAGAATGAGTTAGAAATCAGAGATGTATGTTAGGTACAGTTTTTCATTCTTTTTAAGGGAAAAGGCATACACACACACATATACATACATACCTATACACACATATGTAGATATATATACATATATAAAGGTATATATAAAGTAAAGCACATGTAAGCATATATATGTGTGTGTAAGAAAAAATATATATTTTTTTCAAGGTATAACTATTGTTTTCATCATTGAACAACCACCTATACATACACATGTGATTCTCAGACTCAATAGAAAGGTGGTAATTCTCCAAAACACCTAAAAGAGTTGTGATTCTTAAGAAGACAGTACTAAAATAGGCATAAAAATTAATCTTAAGATCTTATTTTTTGAGAAAAAAAACTTGACTGTACGTCTGTTCTTTTGTCATTCACAGCCAAAAGATTATTACATCAGTTTTATTAGCCTTTTTAAAAAAATCAACTTATGTTTGGTTCTTATTCTATTAATTTCTGCTCCTATCTTTATTATTTTCTTCTACTTTCTTTAGTTATCCTTGCTGGGTTTTTTCCCCTAATTTCTTGAGCTGTTTGCTTGTCTTATAGGTTTTCAGACTGTATTCTTTTTATGATATATATTCATGGCTATAAATTTCTCTCTAACACATCTTTACCAGAATCCTACATATTTGATAATTAGCACGCACAAATTGTTTGATTCAAAATACTTTCTAATTTCTTTTGAAATCTTCTTTAATCTATGTTTTATATATAAACACATATTGTTAACTTACAAAACACTTGTGGCTTCTCTGGTTGTCTGTTTGTTATAAACTTCTATCATAAAAGCATCATTGTCCAAAAACACAAACTGTATGATTCTTGTCATTTGAAATGTGTTGAACTTTATCCTTAGGGTTTCATCCTTTAGGTCCCAGTAAAGGGTGTGTGTGGGTGGGTATTTGTGTGTGTGTGTTTATGGAGAGACAATCAGAAACTGTACTTAGGAATGGTCCTCAACTCATGAAGCTAAAACAAGCTAACCTTTAATCAAACCCAGTTTCAAAGATGCTTCTGAGACAGGCTGGGACCTGAGACCTGGAACCCTTTGCTGCAGTGCTTGCATCTGGACAAATATCTCCTCGAGCAACAAAATACAAAGAAACTACAAGGGACTAAAAATAGCATGCATGTGCAGTTGGGGCAAATTATGGACAACAAGATACAAAAAGACAAAAACCCAACTGCCACTTCTGAAGAGCCAAGAGCAAAAACAGGGTACCAGGAGCAAAAGCAGGGTACTGCACATGCCCCGTACACATACCCCTACCAAAGGGTGGGCAGACCACCCCCCCAGGGTGACCCCTGGACCCGCCCCTACTCTCACCCCATATAAGGAAACAGCTCACCCCCGCTCGGGGAGTAAGCAAGGGAACCTGTTACTTGTTTTCACTCCCTCCTGCTGCAGCAGAGCCCCAATAAAGGCTTGCCTGAATTTCTTCTCTGGTTTCCTATCAGTTTCTGTTGATTAGGGAAGGCCAAGAACCCTGGTCGGTAACACTTCCAAGAGAATAACAAACATCCTTTGAGCAAAAGCTGTTTCAAGTGCTGCTCTTGCTTCTCTGAATCCTCATTTTTTCTGGTATTTTGGTTCAGAAACTTCTCCACGTATTAGCTATTTGATTCTTTTAAGGAAAATCTTTATCTATTTTATTCAGCATTTTAATTTTTTAATTAATTTTCTTGAGAGGCGAGGTTGGTCAAAATTACCAAGCCTGCTGGAATTAGATGCCCAAGAACATTAACTTTTCTACCAAACATTTGAAAAGCATTCAACCTCATTTCTTGAGTGATTATAAAAGAGATGTTTGACTTTAAGATGCCTATTCTTCCTCCATTTCATAATTCTAGAGGGCTGTCAATCATTATACTTGGTCCTTCTTGACCACAAGACTAGTAACATGAGCCAAGCTAGTATGACATCTCCCATCCACACAGTCATGAACTGGAAACTTGAACCAGGTGGAGCCAATCACAGTCCCTCCATGAGATCTGATGTTATGAACTCTGAAAGGGAAAGGGGCTCTATTTCCATGGGATCACAGGCCATAAATATGCATATTTTGTTAAGACTGTCAGCAGCCACCTTCCTCACATACAGAAGAACCCTGCCTCAATGAAGTCAGTACCCAGAGCAAACCAGAGAGAAGAAATCAGAAAGAAGGAATGTCTAGTCCCCATGATGTCTTAGACATTGATCCTTGGACTTCCCAGTTACTTAAGCAAAAAAATAACTTTTTGTTAAACCTAATCAACAATCTAATTGTCTAATTGGGTTTAGTCTCTTTTCAAAATGAAAGAATCTTGACTAATCCAATGTTAATGGCTGATAAAACCCGCTGCACAACTGTTTGTTTTTCCACAGCATTTAAGGAGCAAGATATACAACCAGTTTCCTGAGGATACTATTTCTACTGCCAGCCTCTGTGAGCCACGAAGGGACATGAGCTATCACTTCCTAGAATAGACTAGTTTCAGTGCTATTCCCTAGAAGTCTTTGTTTTTGTTTGTTTGGTGGGTTGGTTTTTCCCAAGCACTCTGTAATTTAAGTAGTCTTCTTCTACAGAAAGGAAACAAGACTCTAAGTCAGGTTTTCACTATAAAATGATTGTAGTTATGTAGGTTTAGCTACCTAGAATGTAAATTGCATGCTTTCCCTCCAATTTCCATTCAATTATAATAACGTCTTCATAAAAATAAAGCAATTTCAAGCTGATCACAAATAATTTCCTAGTATTCAGATAACATTATACTTAAAAGAACGATACACAAATAGTGTTTTAGTTAGGTTCCCAACAGGAAACAGATGGGGCACTCAAGATAATTCAGGGACAGTTTAATTACAAAGAGACTATTCATAAAGGTGTTGACAGAGTAAGAGGGGCCACAAAGGATGGTTCTGTAACCTAGGTTTATTAACTTCAAAGGGACAGGAGAGGGAGCAGTTACTGTAAAAGAGGAGAGACTCGTGTAGGGGAGGCTGCCTTGAAAGAAGCAAGTTGCCTTCAGTTTTACTAATGAAAACAGCCAAAGGCACCCTTACATGGAAGGAGCCAGGGAAGTAAATACCCTGACCTCCTTCATATACCTCTGATCCTTTGCCAAGACTCCCTATTGATTAAACCCAACCAGAAACCAGAGAGCAAGAAAGTCTGTTTCTATAATCCATATAGACTGGTCTCCTGCAGACAGTGAATGGGATGGAAAAAGGAGTAAAGAGATAAAAACATAAACATGAGTATAACTTAAAGCCTTTCTTATTAATCCTCATTATCATCCTCCTCATCAAAATGATTTAGCATCTCACCCTCATATTTTTTCTTAGTTTGAAATATTTGTCTATAATGTATTATAAGTTAGATGACAAATAAGTTTCTGTATTCAAGAGACTCCTAAATACAGTGGGTCTAAAAAGTAGGTATTTTTGTCTCTCACACACCTTCCAAGGTGAATGGCCAGCTTGGTAGGGTGGTTGCATTCCATTCAGTTATCAAGGGTCCATGTTCTTTTACCTTGTGGCTCTACCATGCCCTCAGGCAAAGTCCTCATCCTGGGGTCAAGCAGGGTCTTGAGCATGTCCACGTTCCAGCTCACAGGACATGAAAAGGGGATTAACTCGGAGCAAGTGAGTGAGGGCAAAGCTGCACACATCACTTCCCCTCACATTCCCTGGCAAGGGAATTTGTCATATGGCATTTGCAGCAAAGGAGGCCGGGTAAGGTTGTGTGTGACCACGTGCCCAGGAAGAAGAAAGAAATAGATTTTGTAAGGGGGACAAGTAGCAGTATGCCAGAAGGTATTAAAATCTTCACAGCTTTTTCTAGTTTTAAGAGTTTATATAATAATGGGTCTTGTAATAGATTCATTCTCAAAACTCTTTCTTACCTCATCTTTTTCTAGCTAAAATCTACCTTTGTTAGCATATTTAAATATGACCTCATAAGATTATTTTTCAATGATAGAGAATGATTTCTCAGTTTGAGTTCCTCACCCAAACCATTCAATTTTCAAACACATGAAGTAGGACTCCTTACAACTGTATCCTTAAAACTTTCTAATCACATACAAATCCAGAATGTCCTATTCCAAAGTATGTGCCACATCCTCTCAATTTGCTACTTGTACTGAAAATATGATGAGAGTTATGGTGGGAATAGGCACAGGACACGAGCTTCAGCCACATATGATTTGTGACTTGTACCTGCAATTCCCCAGTGCTGCCTGGAATCGTGAAACTCTTAGAGATTTTTTTTTAACATGTGTGTAATACCTGAAAGATTTCTCAAATTTTAATTTCTATTCTTCAGGAAGATATTCTACATGCCCTGACTGACACATTCCTGAATCACTTTCCTTTTTAAAACAAAGCTAAGAAGAAGGGAAAACATCACCCCAGTAAAATCCCTAACAATGTCACCTGTTCTAGATATGTCTAAAGAGGCTTTGCATTCCTTTGTATATCTAAGAAAGAACAATCTAACCTGAAGATTAATTCACATTTTCTAAATTATAAAAATATCAGTCTCTTTAGCATAATTTTAGAATTCTTTCAAAAATTTTTAATTAAAATGTGTTAATTAAATCATTAAAACATGGTTGTTGGTATAAATTAAATTGGTCTTTTTCCATTTGTGTAAACTGAATTTCAAATACAATCAAGAAAGTAAATATAGCAGCCATCTTCTAACTTGAAAGGCACACAGATATCTTAATGCAAGTTAGTGTGGTTATCAGTACTTCACCTACTGTCTAAAGTCTCTTCTTTAATTATAAGTCTTTAACATTTCACATTTTCTATCAAGATTCAAAAGTTCACATTTTTAACAGTTTGCACTTATTTTTGAGACCATTGCTTTTATGCAGGTGCCATATGTGGTTTAGCAGATTTTCAATACTTTGATGTTTACATAGATGTCTAGAGTAACCCTGAGGTCACTTTGAATCTCATCTTCCTTCCTCTATTGGCATTTATTTCTAGTTCAGTTATTCTCTAACTATATCATATGTTTTTGTTTTTTTTTTATCATATGTTTTAAATAACCTTATTGTATAATTCAGTCACTGGGTTGTTTTTATTTCTATTACCATTATCTATGATAAAGCTTTTCTTTCTACTCATGGGCAAAGATGCTGGGCATTAAGGTCACTGTCATTGATATTGTCTAACCTAAATACTTACACATGAAGTATTGCCAAATTCAAACTCAATTTTAGAAATAAAACATAACTGAATAAATAACAACTTCATCTAGGGCAAACCCAGAAATACATTTTGATAAACCATGTTCAATCTTTTCAAAATTCAAAGATCTGCCCTCTGACACTCTAGAAGTGGCTGAACATTGATATTGAAGTTATTTTTAAATGTGCTCCCCCAATAAATTATAATATTATCCTACATTAAAAATGTTAGGAAACCATAAAGCCTTTGCAGTTTTTTTTAACTTAATCATAAATTCTTAGTAATAAGAATGTTTGAGAGGTCATTTAACCGCCATGTACACCCACTTCTGCTACCTTCGGAGACAGACAACTGCATCAAACTATTCTAACCAGATGGAAAACTAAATCTCAGAAGAAACAAATTCCATAATCCACAACTCACTGTCAGGAAATTTTCCTTTCTGTTTAAACTACAAAACTCATGCTACAGATTAAGTCTGTTTCCTCCAGTTCTATTTCTGGTGGAGGACAAAAACAGATGGACACAATCCGTCATGTAGTTGAAAACAATAATTAGGTTACTTCTCTTTCTCCGGCCTAAAAAAAGAAAAAAAAAATTATTTTGGTGCTTTACATGTATTTTACTTCCTGATCATATTCAAAAGAGTACATATACAAACTATTTTAGTAATAATATAAGTAGGGGCCTTCTGTGCAAAACCAAGTGGTAGTCATAGTTGGCTTTTAAATGTCTTTTCTTCCAGCTATCAATGACCTCATGTTTCCTCCCACTCTGTCCCTGTCTGCAGTACGTTGAGATCATTGCAGATGAATATGAGATAGGGCAGTTAATGAGAGGGACAAGGGCTTGGTCAGACCCAACTGAGCCCAGAGCTTAAGGCATCTACATTTTGGCCTGGGAGCTTACGGCATCTGCAGTGAAGCTATGGGCAAGCAGCATATTGAGATACCAAGTGAAGGAGATGTGCATCCCTATTTAGGAATCTAAGCGGATAATGGGAGAATCTAAGCAGCAAAGAATGCAAATGAACAATAATGGAAACTGCAGGCAGGCTCTCAGCATCTGCCTCAGGCAAGATGTTTTTCATTTCAGAAAAGCTGTAAGACTAGACTGATCACTGGAAGACAAACTTAAATTGGGACTAGAGTAGAGAGCCAGCCTTAGACCTGGGCCACTGGAGAAAGTGTTAGGAAAGTGGGAGAACATGCTCCCTACCTGCTGGGTCAGTAAAAGGAAGGGTGACAGAGGACACAAGGGGTGAGGGCAGAGGTCAGTAGCAGAGAGCTCACATTTATTTGGTCCACAGACATTCACTGACTTGATAAAGTTGAATTGATAAAAACTTGCTCTGTAAGCTCTAAAACACATTTATGCAAAACTTAACAGACCTATAAACCTTAAAGATTTTTATTCATTTATTTAGAGGTTTTTGAGAATCTATAAGCATCGACCATGTGGTTTGGTTCTAGAAAATAACAGTGAGCAAACAGGAAAAAAAATTCCTGCCCTATGGCGGGAGAGAAAATAAAGAAGATAGTAAGTAGAACATAATAGTATGGTGATAAATGCTATGATGAAAAGACACAAAAGATTGTCATTTTTAATAGCTCACAAACACCTATTGTACTTAAGTGACAAGAATAAAGTTCCTTTGAATTCGTTATAGTCATGAATTGAATGAGGAGAAACCTGGGGGTGCCTTTACAAAGCTCCTAAAATCCCAGAGCACAGCAGGCACTTACCCCTTTTGCCTGTTGTTCTTGAATCTAATTTCTCTGTGTACCTGGTTGGATAGCAATGATGACTGGAGTAGATCACAATGATGCATTATATAATAAATTTAAGGTTTTGAAACAATAAATACTATTTTAAACGCTGCATGTTTTATTGCTAGACTATTATTCATTTAGATGGAACATCATTAGCTAAAATGTCTCTGGTAGCATGCTACAGAATTTTATCTTTACCTCTTTCCTATTCAATATTTTTATCAACAGCCTGGATGAAGGCATGGAAAGGATGTTATCAAATTTGCAAATAACACTAAGCTGAAAGGCAGAGCTAACGTGTTGGACGACACAATTAAGATTCGAAATGATCTTGACAAGGCAGAACACTGAGATGAAACCCATAAAATAAAATTAACGGATATGCTATGAATAAAAAACAAACTAATGAACAAACTCCCTGCATCATGTGTACGAGATGGGAGAGATCAGGCTTGATAGCATTTTTATTAAGGGGAAAAAAACCTAGAAGCTTTAGTTGAACATTAGTCAACAATTTGATACAGCTGCAAAAAAAAGTCTTAGGTGGTATAATAGAATAATAGCCAAATCAGGATAGATAATATCTATGTGGAGAAGAATATTCATGCCTGGGTGTCACATTTTAGAGCAATATTAGGGACTTCCCTGGTGGCACAGTGGTTAAGAATCCACCTGCCAGTGCAGGGGACATGGGTTCGATTCCTGGTCCGAGAAGATCCCACATGCCTTGGAGCAACAAAGCCTGTGTGCCACAACTACTGAGCCTGCACTCTAGAGCCCACAAGCCACAACTACTGAGCCCACACGCCATAACTACTGAAGCCTGTGCACCCTAGAGCCCATGTTCTGCAACAAGAGAAGCCACCACAATGAGAAGCCCGTGCACCACAACAAAGAGTAGCCCCCGCTCTCCACAACTAGAGAAAGCTTGCACGTAGCAATGAAGACCCAACGCAGCCAAAAATAAATAAAAATTTTTTGGAAAAAGAGCAGTATTAAAATTTTTTAAGTATTCATGGAAGGGTGACAAATAGGAAATGCACTCCTCATATCATATAAGGAATAGTTGACAAATTGCTTTCTGTAGGAAAGAGAGCTTACAGTAAACTAATACATATTTTCAAATATTTTAGAGGGCTATTACTCATAAGAATACTTCATCATTTTAAAACATATTAACTATGTGACCTCAGAAAAGATCTTTGGCCTGCTGTGCCTCAATTTTTTAATCTCTAAGAATATCAATTCTGTAAGGTTATTATAAGGAGTAGCAAGGATTCATGTAAGGTATATAGTACCTTACCTGGAACTCTGCCTGCACTCCATAAAGGGTGAGTATTTTTATTCTGTGTTGCTCTAAGGGTAGACTAGAGTGAATGGATGCAGCCAGCAGAGCCATGCCACACACAAAAAAGGCGCCTAAAAGAGTTAGCTCCCTTCCACGAATTTTCCATGCAGATGTTAAATGACTATCAGGGAATTTGAGAAACGATTCCTACATTAGGTGAAAGTTGTATTAGATAGTTTCTAAATTCCTTTCACTGAATAATTTTTAAGTTCCCTTCCAGTGCTAAGATTTTGTAATCATCTCTGATTTCTCTCCATGCCCCTAATGGATGTGGTTCTGACTAATAAAACTAAAAATATACAGAAAAAGTTATAACAAGTAGAATTCATTTTGTTTTACTTTGTGTCCTACACTAAGCAGCAGCTACATTTATTATCCTCTTTTCACAAATGAGGAAACTAAGGCAGAGTCCAGTAATGTAGTTCAAAAGTTCACACAGCTCAACAGTGGCAGAGCAATAAGTGGAACCCAAGCTATCTGGATTCAGTCACTTAGGCTAATTTTGACTCAACCGCCAGACTTTCTTTCTATAGCCATTGCATCATGTGGACCCCAGTAGGTTTCATGATGCCCTGGGATTTCTTCAGTCATCTCCAAACTGTTGCACAAACACATTTAACTTTAAAAGTAAAGTAAATTTTAAATGACAAGGTACTGCTGGTGAATCAAATGAAAAATTTGCTCTGCATTATTAGAAAATGATGTGTTCCACAAGAATGTATTTTGCAAACAAATAAATCCCATTTCTTAAGTGCTCAAACTTCTTCTATTTCAACCATTTTGGATGGCGCTCTTCCAGAGATGAACTACTCTCTGCCTACTTCCTGTTATAATTTATTCTAATTTACAGAACACGAGTTAACTTGTACTTATTACTCAAAATCATCATATCATTAATATTGGTTATTGTTAATCATCATATCATTAATATTGGTTATTGTTTTATGACATTAGTCATTAATGTTCTCAGGATATATTGATAAATGGACTATGTCAAAGTAAAAAGAACTCAGGGAGGGCCTAAGGCACTCTCCAAGAGTAATTCTTTGAATTATAGAGTCTGGTGTTTGTGACTGTGTTCCAGGCTGTTCAGAAGAACTGCTTGTTTTCTTCCTTGTTCCAGGTTGTTTCAAAGGGGTGTAGTTGCAAGATGAAAGACTCCTCATTATGTAAGATGGTGGTGCTTACTCAAAGCAAATTTCAGTGCCTATCAGATAATAAAAAGACAAAGTGTGGGAATTGCTGCATGGTGAGAGGGCAGGAAAAATTAACTGAACAATGTGGTTTCTGAAGCCACAGGATATTTTGTCTACTGAAGGGGTGCATTGCCGAGAGGAAGTATAGGGAATTGAGAGGAACAAGTGAGAAAGCTTAAAAGTTCAAGGAAGTAAAATTCTATAACAACACCTTAAAACTAAAATCATGTTTTCTGTTTATTTGGGTAAATTCTGCTTCCTGATTATTGTAATTGGTTTAAGTTTCTAGTTCCTATGTCTATGTGTGTTTAAGCTTTCAATGCAAGTGTGTTTAAGCTTTCAAATGTTTATAGCATTTCCTAGCATCCTCTTTCCTGAAATTTAAATAGCTTCATATTCAGTTTTATAATTTTTTTTTTTTCCCAAGGAAAGCCATAACTTGGGACTTACCTGGAAATTTACTTTTGAAACTAAGGATAATGATCTATAAATATTTCCCTGGGAAAGAGCTTTCACCTAAGCAAATAGATTTTATGTGCTGAGCTAGAATTTGATTGAAATTTGTTAGGTATTTTTTCTGTTCGTTAATCTTTTTGCTTACCTTACCAAGTTTTTTGTTTGTTTGTTTGTTTGCGGTACGTGGGCCTCTCACTGTTGTGGCCTCTCCCGTTGTGGAGCACAGGCTCCGGATGAGCAGGCTCAGCGGCCATGGCTCACGGGCCCAGCCGCTCCGCGGCATGTGGGATCTTCCCGGACCGGGGCACGAACCCGCGTCCCCTGCATCGGCAGGCGGACTCTCAACCACTGCGCCACCAGGGAAGCCCCTTACCAAGTATTTGGCTAGAAGCCTAACTACCAAACTGTACCTAAAGAATAGAAATAATAAAATTCATAGAGAAATAGGTATACTTTATAACTGCTTAATTTATCAATGTGCAAGAGCCCCCCAAATAATTATTAATTCAATAAGCATTTGTTGACATCAGCTCCAGTTAAGTGCTCTGCTCAGTGCTGAGCATACAAAGGAGTTTAGTGGTGAGAGAGTTTATATCCTACAATGTAGCAAGTGTCCAGGTGATAGGAACCCAAAGAGAGAGAGCTAATCTAGACTGAGAGAGTAAGGGAGGGTTTAGTGATAGGAATTAAGCACAAAAATGGAGTGGAATTAAGGTAGGAAGTACAAGCCAGTTAAGGAAGGTAATGAGCTAAAGCAGACATAAGAAAGTATGAAGTACGTAGGAAAACTCAAGGATGGTCTGTACGCACTCTCTCCAATTGTTCTTCTCTCTTTCTCTTTTGAATCCCCTCTAAACAGCCTTCCATTTCTCATTTCCTTGAAATAGCCTTTATCAATATCACCAATGACCTCCATCTCACTAAATCCATTTGGAATAGTTTTCTATTGCTGCAGTAATGAATTACCACAAACTTAGTGGCTTAAAACAACACAAATTTATTATCTGACAGCCCTGTAGGTTAGAAGTCAGGCATGGGTCTCATTGAGCTAAAACCATGATGCTGTTAGGTCCTTGAGAATTTTACACCAGCAGAAACTCGGTAAGTTTGGACTAAAAGAGACAGAAAGTACAAAATGCGAGAAGACTGTCAGATCTCCAGAATTCTTCAGGCAAGAAACAGACTGATAAAGCTACCCAGCTGTAAACATGCGCTACCTTTTATGAAAAAGGAAGGATGACTCCAAGGGTAAAATGTTAAACCCAGAGGGCAGAATGAAAAGCCACGAGAGATTTTTTAATTGCTTGGGACCTATGTGTTTTATATTCTTTTATAAGGTGGTCAGTCAAGTGTGACCACAAAAGGAGAGAGAGGAGAAGGAAAAAAACAAAGTTTATTATACTCTCAGGTCCCAGAGACACAGTTGCTGTACTCCAGGAGGGGGGTGACACAGGAGGGAGCACCAAAGAGCAAGTTTATCCAAGCAGGTGGGGAGCCAAGAGAGAACGAGGGCCTGTGGGCAAGTGCCTTTATTGGGTCCCAGAGTGGAGTAGGCAAGAGAAGGCATGAGGGGATCTCATTAGTGCATTTGAATATCTTGAGGTCACTGTCAGGGGAGGGCAATAAGGGGAACTTGTGGCAGGGGCCAGCCTTACCATGCTGGTGCACCTGGTCACCTGGGCAGAATGCTCAGGACCTGACTGTGGGCATATTAGGGCAACAGGATAATATGAATGTTTAAAGGTTATAATACCCTTCAACTCCTTTTTTTCTTCTATTTTCTCCTCTCTTGAATCAAACATCTATAGCTATGGTATCCTGTTTCTCTCCCACCATTGTATTTTGGAAGTAAATAATTTGTTTCCTGAGTTTCCTGTTCACAGAGAGAAATTGTGCCCCAGATGGATTCTGCACAGAGCCTTACTCTTAACTGATTTAGATGATGTAGCTGATGAGACTAGGAACTTTTAAGCAATGATATTTTGGACTTGATGCTTTGAAGACCTTTGGACGAATATATTTTGGATGTGGAACAGACATGAGTCTTTGGGAGCCAGAAGGTGGGCTGTAATAGGCAGAATAATGGCCCACCAAATATATCTTAATAGGCAATTAAGTCTGTAGGTGAAATTTGGGTTACCAATCAGCTGACTTTAAGATAAGGAGATTATCCTGAATTACTGTGGTGATTCCAATATAATCACATGGATCTTTAAATGGGAAAGAGGGAGACAGAAGGGTCAGAACCAGAGAGATGGCATTGTAAGAAAGGCTTGACTAGACATTGCCAGCTTTGAAGATGAAAGGGGGTTATAAACCAAGCAACGTGAGCAGATTTTGGAAGCTGGAAAGGACAAGAAAATGGATTCTCCCCTAGAGCGTCCAGAAAGGAGCACAGCCCTGTGGACAGCCTAATTTTATCCCAGTGAAATGTTACCCTACTTTCTGACTTCTGACCTCCAGAAATGTAAGATAATAAATTTGCATTGTTTTAAGCCACTAAATTTGTGGTTATTTGTTACAGCAGCAATGGGAAACTAATACACAAGGAAAGACTGAGAAACTATAACAGACCAGAGAAGACTAAACACAATCTGATGTCCCAGTTGAATCCTGAAACTGAAAAAGGACACTAATAGAAAGTTGAAATTCAAATAAAGTCTAGAGTTTAGTTAACAGCATCATACCGGTGTGAATTCCTTGGTTTTGACAAATGTACCATGGTTATGTAAGATGTTAAAATTAGGGGAAGCTGAGTGAAGAGTATTTGGAACTCTCTGTACTATCTTTACAACTTTTTTCTAAATCTAAGTTTATTCTAAAATAAAGAGTTTATTTAAGAAAAAAAGTTTAGCTCAGAATGAAAGGAGTGAGTTTGGATTGTTAACTCAAGCAGATGCTAGACTCAAGAATAATTTTTGTATCATTGCATGTTCTTTTCAAAAGGCTTAATCTTGAAAAAAGTTTTCCCAAGCAATTTATATGACATTTTCTTGAGAATTTTTAAAGAAATAATAGAAAAATCAAGCAAAATATTTTTTTCTGTACAAAATATTTTTCTGTACATTGTTGACAGTGAAATTATGAACTAGGAAACTTGCGTGACAGTTCTTGCTTCTCTCCTTTCTACCTTCTTTTCCCACTTTCTCCATGCCTCTATTTTATTCATTCTTTCCCCAAGTGGTTTCATGCAATCCTTTCCAGTTGAAGAAAGAAATAGGACTGATAAAAATCATTTGCACCAAGGTACTAGTGAATTAAAGTATTCAATATTCTTCTTTGAAAATTTGTACTTCAAAAGAAACAGGCACTAAGGAATATTGAAACTCCTGACAGCATAATTCCTTAAATATGCAAATAAATTTCTCCCACAATTTGCTTTTACTATCACTGTTTTTATATATAATAGCTAAGTTCTGTATTGTATTTTAGCCCTCCCTGTAACTTGGATAGGATGGGTAGTTTGGGATCAGCTCTTTAATAACCAAATCATTAGTTATTCCTTTGAATTTATTAAGCATCAAACTACTAACTACCCCTAGTGTTAAACAGATTATTTTATAGTAAAATATGAGATGCCAAAATTTATTAAGAATAACAGTAACTTTCCACTACAAGAATGCTTACTGTGTGGCACCCTGCCAAAGTAATTTCACTTCATAGCAACAGTATATGGTAGGTATTATCATTATCCAATTTTAAAAGTAAAGAAACTGAGGCTTAGAGAATTTAATTAGCTTGCCCAGGGTCAAGCAGGTAGTTCAGAACAGAGATGGGATCTGGTGAAGTCATCCAACTCTGGAGCACAATCCAGGCTTTGCCCTCTCACTATGCCTTCACCCTTCCCCTCCCCCTCATCCTATCCTACACACACTCTATCTCGGTAACTCAATAGAATTCATTACCTTCCCTCCTTATCCACTATCGTACTAACACAGAGAAAGAAAAATATAAGCTATACACAATATACGACAATTATATTGAAACATGCCTTTCTGTTTTAAACAATAAATTTCACGGCATCTCTACTTTTGCAAAATCACCTGGGAGAAATGGCTTTTATTTCTGAGTATGTATGTGTAATGTTCCTTCATTCTGCTCATATGCAAACTATTGACATTATAATCTGGCTCATGTCCAGTAAAGCACATGCTATATAGTGAAGGACACATTTACTACAGATTAAATTTCAGTTTCCCTTTAACTCTGGGTTCTAAAACTGAAAGCAGATTTTCCAGAACAGGGATTTCCCATTTTATTTCTGTAATGCCTTTGTGTTTGATAGGAAAAGCACATATATAGGTGTCATTTCTCTCATGAAAATGAAAGGTATTGTGAGCAGGTGCACTTTTAAAATTTCATTTTACCTCCTAAGATGTAACTTTAGCTATATTACTGTGGAATTAGGATAGAATATCTTGAGTAATTCTGTTCAAGTTGTGTCAAAAATCTTACTCATCTGATCAGCAAAATATGTAAAGGACAAATTCTAAGGACATGATCAGGGAGAATAAAGTCTAGTAGAAGTAGATACAAAGGAGAGGCAGGAGCCTGGCTTCATGAAAAAGCAGCAGCCTCATGAGCTGTGACTCAGAATCCTGGCTCTGCCTGAGATGCTCTGGCAAATGTCAACCAAAGAAAGTATTTCTTTGAACTGAAATTATATTCACACATTGCCTTAGAGTAAACTGAAATTTTACTGAATTACTGAAAATCAGTAATTACTATATTTGGGGGGGTGGTTCAAGAAAACTTAAGGCTCAGCCACGATTAACAGCCTATTCCTACAAGAATTTGCAAAAGAGGAATAAAAAAATCTAACCCTTGAAACCAACTCAAGCTCCAGTTTTCCTCCTAAATAGCCAAAATGAAAGGGAGGGATTAAATGAGGGAGGGAGGACTCTAACATTAACTTGAACCAATTTGGAGCTCATATTATAGTAGGCACTTATGCTATTTTATTTAATCCTCATAACAGTATCCTGCAGTGCAGGCTTTAGAAGTTATACATTATGGAGACACAACAGAGACTGTAACAGCATAATTTAGCCAAGATCACGCGGGGAAGTATGAACCGGGTCTCCTATCACTGAGTCTACAGCTCTGTCCAATGCAACAAAAACACAAGTAGCAGTTATTGTGGTGTGGTCTGGGATACACAAGGAAACTATCCAAAAAATTATTACCTGTAAAAAGTGGCATGATTTTTCCCAAGTCATTCTTTGTCACTCCTTATATCTTTCTAATTAGCTTTGCCTATTAAGTTTATATTTTAAATGCAAATAGTTCAGTAGTATGCCCATCATACACTATTAAGTGAAAAAAATTAAGTTGCCAAGAAATATAGAACAGACCTAAAGAAATTATACTGAAAAAAGGGAAAAATCTCAATGCCCCCAAATATGAGTACAATTAAATAAATTATAGAGAGATCCAGTCATTAGAATAATGACATCTACTAACAAAAGACTAGGTTAAGCTCTAATGTGAAGTAGAAAAGAGCAAGATGCAAGTACTATGTAAAGTCTGATTACATCTATATCAAAATGCAAAGAAAATAAAAAGCTAAGAAGTATAAACGTGATACATTAAGGTGAAAGAATTACGAGTAATTATTCTCTCGTTTTTGTTATTACTCATATTTTCTCTAACAGCTTGTATAATTTCTTAATGAGAAGTCAGTAAGCTTTTAGAAGCAATAGACACAGTCATATAAACTCGAGCCATACAATAGTCTCTTCCTCGAAGGCCAGAAACTTTTGTTCTCCAATTTATTTCCCACAGTGCACAGTTCCTTATACCAAGTAGATAACCAATATATTTTTTTTTATCAAATATATTTTTTTAAAGAGTAGGCAAACAAGAAAGATCCCCCTCTGCTTGGAAAGTATTTCCTACATAGGTTCCCTAATTAGTGATTTATTTGTGTTAATGAGTTCCTCTTTTAAAATGCAAATGCATCAAATAGCTAAATTAGCAAAAACCATGAACAGAGAACACACAAGAGGAAACACAAACGGCTAATAAACATTCAATGAAAAGTTCAACCTCATTAATAATCAAAGTTATGAACATTAAAATGATATCAGTTTTCCTCATGAAACTTGCAAAATTTTTCATGTAATTTTTAATGCCAAGTGGGGTATAAATAAGAATAAAAATATATGCCTCTCATAAATTGTAGGACTGAAAATTCGGTACTTACTTTCTTGAAAGCAAGGTAGCAAAATATTCCTAACTTTTGATGCAAGAATTCCATTTCTTGGACTCCAGTTTAAAGAAAAAATCATATATATATGTGAAAAAGTTTTATTCATGGATGTTCAATGCAGCATCATAATCCCCAAACAATTGAAACAATCTAACTATTCATGATAAAGAAAAAGAAAACTAAAGTTTTGTAAATCAAATCAGTAAAATACTATTTAGTCTTTAAAACCAACTTTTCAAAAAATATTTGGTATGGAAAAATTCTCATGATATAATATTAATTGGGGAGAAGTAGTATATAAATCTTACCTTATATCATGATCTCACTTTTAAAATATTTAAGCATAGGCAAAATATTTCTTTTTTTTTTTTTTTTGTGGTACGCGGGCCTCTCACTGTTGTGGCCTCTCCCGTTGCGGAGCACAGGCTCCGGACGCGTAGGCCCAGCGGCCATGGCTCACGGGCCCAGCCGCTCCGCGGCATGTGGGATCTTCCCGGACTGGGGCATGAACCCGTGTCCCCCGCATCGGCAGGCAGACTCTCAACCACTGCGCCACCAGAGAAGCCCGGCAAAATATTTTAAGAAAATAGTTGTAATGCCCTTCTCTGGATGATGGTATGTAACATGATTTTTGTTGTCTTCATTTTCTTTCATATCAAATCCCTAAGAGGATATTTTTATATATAATCAACATTTTCTTAATGTATTCTATCTATTCTAGTTGCAATTTATAGATATCCATCCTGAGAAAATAATCCTAAATGAAGTGAAAGTTTCTACACAAAGATGTTTATGGACTGCTTTATTTAAAACAGTAAAATTGGAGGAATAAAGAACTAGTTGAAGACAGTCTATATAATAGACCACATTGTCTTTTAATATTATGTTTAATTCCTTTTACTTTATGTAAAACATCTTATTTCAGTGTGCTACCATGAAAGATACTAGGACAGATAAGAGAGGACACGGACACACACACACAAACACACCCCTTCTCCACTACCTTCTCTCTAAGGAGGTAATTTCAGGATTGGAGGATCAAGTGTCCTGTTCTTTGAGTACCAGCAGCAAGATGAGTAAGGCTACCCTCTCCTCTGTGAGTTGAGGCTTTATAACCACCTCAAAACATAAATGCACATAAATAAGAGACTTTTTAATATTATAGAAAAATATTTTGACACCACAGTTAAATTTTGAAAAGCAAAACAACATTGTGAAATCAACAGTGTAACCTCAGCTGTCTCTGTGCACATAAGACTGGCCCATTGAACAGCCCTGAACTCAGTGGGATACAAAGATGGTGTAGTTTTATTTTTCTCCATTCACTGCCTTCAAGCATGGTCTGTTGAATTTCCTTTTCCCATCCTTTAATGACATCTCGGACAGATCCTATAGCTTCCAGTCATTCTCAAATGTTAAGAATTTCAGTCTAGTCTAATAGAGTTTAAAATCTTAATCTTGCCTTCAGTTCTGTGTTCATCTTGGCCTTTCCCCCAGCAGGAGGGAGCTTGGAATGGAAACAAGGGCTCTCCTTTGCTCTTCCCCTCTTCTTTGCTGATTTGCTTCTAGCACTTCCAGAAATGGGTAGGAAGAGAGATTACAGAAATAGAACAAAGGTGTACTATTAATGCAGCTGCTCTAGCCCCTCACAGCTATAATGCTCCCAAGGGCTTCTGGTACCGCAGGTACCTTCTCGTACCGCAGGTACCTGCCTTCTGGTACAGCAGGTCCTGAGAGAAACGCCCTCACTGAGCAGTCTGCTGACATGCGGAATTCACTCCAGTTTAGCTGCTTCTTAACTCCACTAGCATTCACCCAAAACCCTTCATCAGGCGTCCCCTTCCCAAAGGCCAGTTCTCTCAGGTGGGCCATGAAACAGACTACTGACCTCAGATGCTTTTTAATGTTCCTTTGACCCACTAAAAAAGGACACATCTTCATCCCAATAAAAGTGAGAGTGAAAAACAGCTTTACTTCTCTATCGTCCTCCCCCAACCACTCTTGAATTATTTTCCCCACTCCCACTTCAAAAAGGCACAGAGGCCAGGTCACTACATCTGATGCATAAGTGCCCAGCTGGAGAATAAGATACCTATCTCCCCTTTCCTGGTCACCCCTCCCCCTCCAAGCTTACAAGGTATTCTATTGGAACCGTGCTGCACGTGTCATTCCTCTGAGGAGGCCAACAGCTCACATCTCTAAAAGTTCATAAGATCCCTTGAGTAAAGTATTCATATAGACTAGGGAAAGGAAGAGGGATGAAGGGTAGGGGGCTGGTTCTGTCACCTTAATAATCTTACGGAAATATTATTGATGCCACCTTGAAAGCTCTTGTAAAGTGGATGTACATGCTACCTGTGCATTTTTTTATTTGTTTGTTGTTAGTTTGGAGGTTTGGTTGTTTGCTTGGTTGGTTTTGAGACTTTAAGAACAATTCCAAGATAACAATGATACAAATTCAATATTGTTACACGTAGAAAAACAACTGGAAGGAAAGATGTTAACATACTACAGTGTTACAAGTGCTTGTTACTAGATGGTAATACTATGAGCATATTATTACCTACAGTATAGGTATATATTACAATATTATTTCCTCCTTACCTTCTGAATTTTTCTGTTTAAAGGGAAAACACATTAAAAACTTAAGGGGAATATTTTAAACAATTTTAAAATATAATACATATATTTTCATATTAAAGTGATTGTGGGAGTATTTTTTCAGCTTTATTGAAGGATAATTGAAAAATAAAACTGTACATATTTAAAGTGTACGATGTGATGGGTTTTACATACATACGCTTTGTAAACTGATTACCACAATTAGGTTAATTTGCACATCTATCACCTCCCATAGTTACCTTATTTTTGTACGTGGTGATAACATTTAAGTCTCAGCAAATTTAGAGTACACAACGCAGTATTATTAACTAGAGTCACCATGCTGTACATTGTATCCTCAGACCTTATTCATCTTTTTTTTTTTAAATAATTTGTGAAGGGCTTTTTTTTTTTTTTTTTTTTTTTTTTTGGCTGCATTGGGTCTTCGTTGCTGCGCACGGACTTTCCCTAGTTGTGGTGAGCGGGGGCTACTCTTCTCTGTGGTGCGCAGGCTTCTCACTGCATGGCTTCTCTTGTTGTGGAGCACAGGCTCTAGGTGCGTGGGCTTCAGTAGTTGTGGCTCGCAGGCTCTAGAGTGCAGGCTCAGTAGTTGTGGCGCATGGGCTTAGTTGATCTGTGGTATGTGGTCTCTTCCTGGACCAGGGTTCAAACCCATTGGCAGGCCGATTCTTAACCACTGTGCTACCAGGGAAGCCCAGAGCTTATTCATCTTATAACTGAAGGCTTGTACCCTTTGTCTAGCATCTCTCCATCTTTCCCACCACCCAACCCCAGCTCCTGCTAACCACCATTTGACTTTATTTTTCTGCAAGTTCAGCTTTTGTAGATTCTGTGTATCAGTTAGATCATAGAGTATTTGTCTTCGTCTGGCTAATTTCACTTAGGATAATATCCTCTAGATTATTTCTGTTGTTGCAAATGGTAAGATTTCCTTCCTTCTCATGGCTGAATAATATTCCATTATGTGGGTGTATATATATATATGTATTATATATACAATGTGTATATATATATATATCACATCTTCTTTATTCATCTGTCAGTGGACATTTAGATTGTTTCTGTACCTTGGCTATCGTGAATAATGGAGCAATGAACATGGAAATGCAGATATCTCTGAGATACAGATTTCAGTTCTTTTAGATAAATACCCAGATGTGAGATTTCTAGATCATATTGTAGTTTTATTTTTAACTTTTTGAGGAGACTCTGTTCTGTTTTCCATAGTGGCTATATCAATTTACATTCCTTGCAGTGATGTAACAAGAGTTCCCTTTTCTCCACATTCTCACCAGCTCTTGTTATCTGATGTCTCTCTAATAAAAGCCATCCTAACAGGTGTGAAGTGATATCTCATAGGGGTTTTGATTTGCATTTACCTGATGATTTATAATGTTGAGCATCTTTTCATGTGCCTATCGGCCATTTGTATATTTTCTTTGAAAAAAATGCCCTTTCAGGTATTTCGCCCATTTTTAAGTCAAATTATTTGCTTTTTAGCTATTGAGTTAAAGTTAATTTATGTTAAGTTCCTTATGATATGAAAGTGATTAAATAGGCATGCCTGTCTACTGTTATAAAAAAGATTATTTGATTGTAGGTATACAGAAAGTACCCAGGCAATGGAAACTTCTTTACTGCATAGACAAATCAAGAAATTATTCTTTCCTGGAAAAAAAAATGGGTTTAACCTACATAGCTAAACACATACACACACACTGGCTCATATATAGAGATTTATATAGAGATTTCTCATTATTCAATTTTCATAGTGTCTAGGGGAAAGACATCTAAGTAACCTCCCTTAAAACCAGGGCAAAATTTTACATATATAGTAAAAAAAAAAAAAATGTATGAATGAGACTTTAGTTTGAAATACAAAATTAAAAAAGTTTTGAATAAGTTTATGTTCTATTTAGTGAAATAGAGGTTATATTTACAACCATATGCCAATTCTTAGAATTTACCCCCCAAAAATCTATTGTGTCCTTAAAAAAAATTTATTCACACAAAATTGTATGATGTTTTTACCTCAAGCTCGACAGCAGGATCATACAAGAGGGTTGTTTTCTTGCAATATTACTCAAGGGTTCATTATTTTCCTAAAGGACCTTCCTTAATCCTTTGCAATTCAAATCATTCTCTTTTGAAGAACTTATCCAGTCACCCTGCTTGTCACTTTTCTCTTCAAATATTAACTTGTCACACTCTGCCAGATCCTCATTTATCAGTGGTTTTGCAAGTGATTAGAGTAGTTCTCAAACATTACTTTCCATAGACTTAAGAGTTGCCTGCAAATTTTGCAATTGCACCTTAAAATTCATTAGAATTTTATTTGTAAAAATTGAATGTTTACAGCTTTCTATAATCACCTATAGAAACAATAACTAAAATAGTACATTTGGTGGAGATGGATAAATATATTCATGTTATGAACACTTTTATTTCTCTGACAACATCAAATAAAGCAGATTAGATAGTGATTATTAGGGCAGTGAGGGGCTCTGTGCATGTGAATATGGGTGTGCACTAAACCCCTGGTCCATGATAACCCTACCTAGTAACTGGGAAAACTTTTGGTGCCAAAATTGAGTAAAACTAGGTAAGCATCCTGTTCCATTTTCAGTCCCCAAATATGCAGAGACTGGGAGACCTAAACCAAATCTTATTATATATAATAGTCAGAAAATCATCTAGCCCAGGAATTCAACTATACAGATGAGTATTTTAACTAGAGTAGAAAAAGGGAGTAGAAATTTAAGTTGGGAATATGAGACATTTTAGGAGGGAAAAATGCACTTTTAAGAGATGCCTAAGTATGTGTGTTGGGAGAATTTATGTTTTGAACAGATAAAAGGCAATATAAAAATCCTGATTAGGGAAGGGGAGAAATAAATAGAGAGGGACAAAGTACAGAAGGCAAAATTTGATCTCTCAGAAGACCAAATAGTCCTAACAGACATATACAGAACATTCCACCCAACAGCAGGAGAATATACATTCTTCTCAAGTGCACATGGAACATTCTTCAGGATAGACAATATGTGAGGTCAGAAAACAAGTCTTAACAAACTTAAGAAGACTGAAATTATACCAAGTATCTGTTCCAACCATAACTGAATGAAGCTAGAAATAAATAGTAGAAGAAAAGCTGGAAATTTCACAAATGTGTGGAAATTAAACAGCATGCCCCTGAACAACCAATTTGTCAAAGAAGAAATCAAAAGAGAAAATGAAACTACCTTCAGACAAACAAACATGAAAACACAACATACTAAAAACTATGAGATTCAGGAAAAGCAGTACTAAGAGGGAAGTTTATAGCAATAAATGCCTATATTAAAAAGAAGAAATATCTCAACAAACAACTTAACTTTAACCCTCAAGGAACTAGAAAAGAAGAAAAACTAAGCCCGAAATTAGCAGAAGGAAGGAAATAACAAAGATTAGAGCAGCAATTTTAACAAAAAACATTAGATATTACTGTTAAAAATTATATACCACCAAATTGGATAATCTAGAAAAAGTGGATAAATTCCTGGAAACACACAACTTACTAAGACTGAAACATAAAGAAATAAAAGTCTGAACAGGCCTATAACTAGTAAAGTGATTGAATCAGTAATCAAAAACCTCCCAAAAAGGAAAAGCCCAAAACCAGATGGCTTCATGGGTGAATTCTACCAAACATGTAAAGAAGAATTAATGCCAATTCTTCTCAAACTCTTCAAAAAATGAAAAGGAGGGAACACTTACAAATCCATTCATGCCAGCATTACTGTCGTACCAAAGCCAGATAAGGACACTACAAGAAAAGAAAATTACAGGCCAATATTCCTGATGAAGATGGATGCAAAAATCATCAACAAAATACTAGCAAACTGAATTCAACAATACATTAAAAGGATCACATACCATGACCAAGTGGGATTTATCCATGGGATGGATACAAGAGTGATTCAGCATATGAAAATCAATTAATGTGACATGACACATTAACAGAATGAAGGATAAAAATCATATGGTTAATCCAACAGCACATTAAAAGGATCATACACCATGATCAAGTGGGGTTTATCCCAGTAATGTGAGGATTCTTCAGTATACACCAATCAATCAATGTGATAAACCATATTTACAAATTGAAGTATAAAAACCGTATGATCATCTCAATAGATGCAGAAAAAGCTTTTGACGAAATTCAACACCCATTTATGATAAAAACCCTCCAGAAAGTAGGCATAGAGGGAACTTACGTCAACATAACAAAGGCCATATATGACAAGCCCAGGCATTTACCTGAGAAAGCCCATTTATGTGGGCTTTCTCAGGCATTTACCCTGAGAAAACCATAATTCAAAGAGTCATGTACCACAATGTTCATTGCAGCACTATTTACAATGGCCAGGACATGGAAGCAACCTAAGTGTCCATCATCGGATGAATGGATAAAGAAGATGTGGCACATATATACAATGGAATATTACTCAGCCATAAAAAGAAATGAAATTGAGTTATTTGTAGTGAGGTGGATGGACCTAGAGTCTGTCATACAGAGTGAAGTAAATCAGAAAGAGAAAAACAAATACCATATGCTAACACATGTATATGGAATATTAAAAAAAAAAGTCCTGAAGAACCTAGGGGCAAGACGGGAATAAAGACACAGACCTACTAGAGAATGGACTTGAGGATATGGGGCAGGGGGAAGTGTAAGCTGGGACAAAGTGAGAGAGTGGCATGGACATATATACACTACCAAATGTAAAATAGATAGCTAGTGGGAAGCAGCCACATAGCACAGGGAGATCAGCTCGGTGCTTTGTAACCACCTAGAGGGGTGGGATAGGGAGGGTGGGAGGGAGGGAGATGCAAGAGGGAAGAGATATGGTGATATATGTATATGTATAACTGCTTCACTTTGTTATAAAGCAGAAACTAACACACCGTTGTAAAGCAATTATACTCCAATAAAGATGTTAAAAAAATCATATGGTTATCCCAATAGATGCAGAAAATACATTTGACAAAATACACCACCCTTTCATGATAAAAACTCTCAACAAACTAGGAATAGAAGGAAATAACCTCAACATTATAAAGGTCATAAATCAAAAGCCCACAGCAAACTTCATACTTAATGATGAAAAACCAGAAGCTTGTCTTCTAAGTTCAAGAACAAGACAAGGGTGCCCACTCTTACCACTCCTATTCAACATAATACTGGAAGTTCTAGCCAGAGCAATTAGGCAAGAAATAGAAATAAAATTCATCCAAATCAGAAAGGAAGAAGTAAAATCATCTGTGTTTGCAGATGACATGATCTTATATAAAGAAAACCCTAAATAGTTCACTCAAAAAAAAAAAAGAACTATTCAACAAATTCAGTGAAGCTTGCAGGATACAAAATCAACATTCAAAAATTAGTTGCATTTCTATACACTAACAACAAACTATCTGAAAAGGAAATTAAGAAAATAATCCCATTTAGAATTGTACCAAAAAGGATAAAATAGTTAAGTACAAACTTAATCAATAAGGCTAAAAACTTGTACACTAAAAACAATAAAACACTGATGAAAGACATTAAAGAAGACACATACAAGTAGAAAAACAAACGATGCTCCTGGATTGGAAGACTTAATATTGTTAAAATGTCTATATTACCCAAAATGATCTACAAATTCATTGCAATCCCTATCAAAGTCCCATGGCATTTCTTACTAAAATAAAAAAAGCAATCCTAAAATTCACATGGAACCACAAAGAACCTTAAGTAGCCAAATCAATCTTGAGAAAGAACAATGCTGGAGGACTCATACTTCCTGATTTTAAAATATATTACAAAGCTACAGTAATCAAATGGTATGGTTCTGGCATAAAGACAGACATATAGACCAATAGGACAGAATAGAAAACTCAGAAATAGGGAGTTTGGGGGAGAATGGATACATGTATATGTATGGCTCATACTTCCTGATTTTAAAATATATTACAAATCTACGGTAATCAAACAGTATGGTTCTGGCATAAAGACAGACATATAGACCAATGGGACAGAATAGAAAACTCAGAAATAAGGAGTTTTGGGGAGGATGGATACATGTATATATATGGCTGAGTTGCTTTGCTGTGCACCTGAAACTATCACAACATTGTTAATTGGCTATATGTCAATATAAAAAGTAAAGTTAAAAAAAAAAAGAAAACTCAGAAATAAATTCATGCAAATACAATCAACTGATCTTTGGCAAGGATCCCAAGAATATACAATGGGGAAAGGATATATCTTCAACAAATAATATTGGGAAAAACTGAATATCCACATGCAAAAGAATTATATTGGATTCTTATCTTACATCATACATAAAAATTAACTTGAAAATGGATTAAAGACCTAAATGTAAAGCCTGAAACTGTAATACTCCTAGAAGAAAACATAGGAGAAAAGCTTAGTGACATTGGTCTTGGCAATGATTTCTTGGATATAACACTAAAAGCATAAGCAACAAAATCAAAAGTAAACAAATGGGAATGCAATTGCTTCTGCATAGCAAAGGACGCAGTTAATAGGGTGAAAAGACAATCTATAGAATGGGAGAAAATATTTACAAACCGTGTATCTGATAAGGGACTAATATCAAAAATATATAAGGAACTCTTACAACTCAATTGAAAGGAAAGAAAGGAAGAAAAAATGGAAGGAAGAAAGGAAGAAGAAAGGAGGGAGAGAGGGAGGGAGGGAGGGAGGGAAGCAAGGAAGGAAGAACAAATAATCTTATTTTTAAAAACGGGTAAAAAACCTGAACTTGAATAGACATTTTCACAAAGAAGACATACAAATGGCCAATAGGCACATGAAAAGGTGCTCAACATCACTAATCATCAGGGAAATGTAGACATCCTGCAGAGAAGGCGGGGGCAGCCGCAGAAACGGCTTTTTACAAGCCGTGTGGATGAAAGGCTCTTGGTACTGCAGCCAGGAGTCAGTGCTGTGCCTCTGACGTGGGAGAGCCAACTTCAGGACACTGGTCCACAAGAGACCTCCCAGCTCCACGTAGTATCAAACGGCAAAAATCTCCCAGAGATCTCCATCTCAACACCAAGACCCAGCTTCACTCAATGACCAGCAAGCTACAGTGCTGGACACCCTATGTCAAACAACTAGCAAGACAGGAACATCAGGGAAATGTAAATCAAACTAAAATGAGATATCACCTCACACCTGTTAGCATGGCAATTATCAGAAGACCAAAGATAACAAATGTTAGAAAGGATGTAGAAAAATTAAAACCCTTGTACACTCTTGGTGGGAATGTAAAATGGTGCAGCTGCTATGGAAAACAATATAGAGGTTCCTCAAAAAATTAAAAATGGAATTACCATATAATACAGCAATTTTACTTCTGAGTATTTAACCAAAAAAAATAGAAATCAGGATCTCAAAGAGATTTGCACTCCCATGTTCATTGCTCCACAATAGCCAAGATGTAGAAGCAACTTAAATGTCCATAAAAGGATAAATGGATCTTTTTGATGTAATGTAATATATATATACATACAGTGGAATATCATTCAGCCTTTGAAAAGAAAGAAATCTTGCAATATGTGACAATATGGATCAACCTGGAAGACATTATGCTAAATGAAATAAGACAGTCACAAAGGAAAAATACTGCATGCTTCCACTTACAAACTCATAGAAGCAGAGAGTAGAATAGTGGTTTCCAGGGTCTGGGGGGAAGAGGAAATTGGGAGTTTATATTCACTGGGTATAAAGTTTCAGTTATACAAGGAAGGTTCTAGAGATCTGCTGTACAACGTCATGCCTATAGTTAATAATACTGTATTGTACACATAAAAATTTATTAAAAGGGTAGATCTCAAGTTAAATGTTCTTACTCTAATTTTTTTAATTAACCAGTTTGAAATGTTGCCTATAGCCCTTAGAATTCACACACACACACACACACACACACACACACACCACCTTTATTTTCATACCATACCTAATTTTAATGTTAATTTATGCAATAATTATTTATTAAATACTACATTGTACTAGACTATTTTAGGCAATGAGATACAACTTAAAAGCACAGATTTAATTTTAAATTCCTCTTGTATAGAAATGGAGTTTCACTATTTCTAGCCTTACTTTATATCTTAGTAAATCTAATCTCTTCTAAACATTTCCAGACTCCTTATTAAGTTACTTCTGACTTATACAATTTACCAGAAAATTCATTAAATCGTTCATTAATTTTTCACCAATCTATAAACCTTATCACTGCAATTTTATTAGCTAAGATATAATTAACTAGGTTTGACTTTTTAATTTTAGGGACAAGTCATTTACCTACACTATCAACAATTTTGTAATAATTACTTTTTTATTTCATCAGATTTCTTTCCCCATCAAGTCCAGTAATTAGAATTCCACACTTAATATCTTATAGTCATAGTGACAGTTATATCTGTCTTTTTAACTCTCAGTCCTTAAATACTAAATAGTTTGTGATATTAACTGTCTGTTTTAAAGAAATCAAGAGCAATAATGGGTACAAAATTTCAGTACTAAATATATTATAGACATGCCCATTAATGGAAAAATTAGAGCTTCATTTCCTGACATTTATATCACATATAACTGTTGACTATCAACTTCCTTAATGTAGTGGAGTATACATTAAATGCTAGTGATTCTTGACAGGTAGAAACAATGATTAAACAAAGTCATCTGTCTTGTTTAATCAATATGAACTCACTGAATTCACTGAATAGTATTAATGTTAATCCTGCCAGCAGCTTCAGGCATTCCTTCATGCATTCTTTAAGAGACCAAAACTTATAACAATAACCAATATGGCCTCTTAAATAAAATTCTGGAATCTCCATAAATTGTTTTGCTACAAAGATGCAATACAAGTTTAAAAAATAAATAAAATGGAGTCATTAGAGTTTTGCTCAAGCTAAGAATCCAGTTAGCTAAATAATTCCATCATTTTGGTTTAATCTAATATATTACCTCAAGTATTTCCCTTTTTGAGATTTAAAAATTCTGAAATTGAGTTTAAATGGCACTTGTCCACAATATTTTAATTTTTTCTTCTTTTGCTTACAGTATTCTAATCAGTGTTTGCAGACAGTGTCTTTACATGAAACATCCAGTGTAATTTTAATGATGATTAGTCTTTTCAAAGTAAAAGTCTTTAAATAAAATGTACTTAATTAAATTGAGAAAAATTTGTGTGAAGTCAAGATTTCTGGAGAGCTAGATGCTAAAGAAAATTAGGAAATAAAATTTATGTTCATTGGAAAAGAAATGGGAAGCATTTGAAAAATAGTTCAGGAAAGTCTTCTTTTTACAATGCCCTGTAGCATGAATTTAATGGTTTAATGTGCTATGTGTCCATTAGTGCCAATATAAACACTGTTATATGTATTTTATTCTATATTTTTCAGTTTTCCAATTTCGAATATACCTATGGTATTAGTATATTCAAAGATTACAAGACAGTGCAGAAAATCAGAGTTAAGCATGTGATCTAGCAGATAACAAAAACAAAATATTATGCAGAGAAATATTTTTCCAACAGAGGCACTGAAATTCAGAATTAGGAAGAAAAAATTAAAAGTTAACATAAATTACCTGATCTAAGAAATTCTTTAAATGTATCATATAATGGATGTGAACAAAAATAGATCTTTGCAAAAAGAGAAGATTCTTGACATTTTCAAGCCTTCAAGTTTAGATAAGGTAGAGATTTTCCAACAAGAGGTTTTTTTTTTTAATTTTCCAAAGAATCCTCTAGAATTTTAAAGCACCCTTGAAAGTGGGGATCTTTTAAATTAAATAATGTATGCTAAAAAATGAATGTGGAAATTAGCATGTGAATGGCTCATATCAGAAAACATGAATCCAGAGAGGGCAGACAGCAGAAGCAAGAAGAAGTACAGTCCTGCAGCCTGTGGAACAAAAACCACATTCACAGAAAGACAAGACAAGATAAAAAGGCAGAGGGCTATATACCAGATGAAGGAACAAGATAAAACCCCAGAAAAACAACCAAATGAAGTGGAGATAGGCAAACTTCCAGAAAAAGAATTCAGAATAATGATAGTGAAGATGATCCAGGACCTTGGAAAAAGAATGGAGGCAAAGATCGAGAAGATGCAAGAAATGTTTAACAAAGACCTAGAAGAATTAAAGAACAAACAAACAGAGATGAACAATACAATAACTGAAATGAAAACTACACTAGAAGGAATCAATAGCAGAATAATGGAGGCAGAAGAATGGATAAGTGACCTAGAAGACAGAATGGTGGAATTCACTGCTGTGGAACAGAATAAAGAAAAAAGAATGAAAAGAAATGTAGACAGCCTAAGAGACCTCTGGGACAACATTAAATGCAACAACATTCCCATTATAGGGGTCCCAGAAGGAGAAGGGAGAGAGAAAGGGCCAGAGAAAATATTTGAAGAGATTATAGACAAAAACTTCCCTAATATGGGAAACGAAATAGCCACCCAAGTCCAGGAAGTGCAGCGAGTCCCATACAGGGTAAACCCAAGGAGAAACACGCTGAGACACATAGTAATCAAATTGGCAAAAATTAAAGACAAAGAAAAATTATTGAAAGCATCAAGGGAAAAACGACAAATAACATACAAGGGAACTCCCATAAGGTTAACAGCTGATTTCTCAGCAGAAACATTACAAGCCAGAAGGGAGTGTCATGATATACTTAAAGTGATGAAAGGGAAGAACCTACAACCAAGATTACTCTACCCGGCAAGGATCTCATTCAGATTTGATGGAGAAATCAAAAGCTTAACAGACAAACAAACGCTAAGAGAATTCAACACCACCAAACCAGCTCTACAACAAATGCTAAAGGAATTTCCCTAAGTAGGAAACATAAGAGAAGAAAAGGACCTACAAAAACAAACCCAAAAAATTAAGAAAATGGTCATAGAAACATACATATCAATAATTACCTTAAACATGAATGGATTAAATGCTCCAACCAAAAGACACAGGCTTGCTGAATGGATACAAAAACAACACCCATATATATGCTGTCTACAAGACACCCACTTCAGACCTAGGGACACATACAGACTGAAAGTCCGGGGGTGGAAAAAGATATTCCATGCAAATGGAAATCAAAAGAAAGCTGGAGTAGCAATACTCATATCAGATAAAATAGACCTTAAAATAAAGAATGTTACAAGAGACAAGGAAAGACACTACATAATGATCAAGGGATCAATCCAAGAAGAAGATATAACAATTATAAATATATATGCACCCAACATAGGAGCACCTCAATACATAAGGCAACTGCTAACAGCTATAAAAGAGGAAATCGATGGTAACACAATAGTGGGGGACTTTAACACCTCACTTACACCAATGGACAGATCATCCAAAATGAAAATAAATAAGGAAACAGAAGCTTTAAATTACACAATAGACCAGATAGATTTAATTGATATTTATAGGACATTCCATCCAAAAACAGCAGATTACACTTTCTTCTCAAGTGCGCATGGAACATTCTCCAGGATAGATCACATCTTGGGTCACAAATCAAGCCTCAGTAAATTAAAGACAATTGAAATCATATCAAGCATCATTTCTGACCACAACACTATGAGATTAGAAATGAATTACGGGGAAAAAAACGTAAAAAATACAAAAACATGGAGGCTAAACAATACATTACTAAATAACCAAGAGATCACGGAAAAAATCAAAGAGGAAATCAAAAAATACCTAGAGAAAAATGACAGTGAATACACGACGATCCAAAACCTATGGGATGCAGCAAAAGCAGTTCTAAGAGGGAAGTTTATAGCTATACAAACCTACCTCAAGAATCAAGAAAAATCTCAAGTAAACAATCTAACCTTACACCTAAAGAACTAGAGAATAAAGAACAAACAAAACCCAAAGTTAGCAGAAGGAAAGAAATCATAAAGATCAGAGCAGAAATAAATGAAATAGAAACAAAGAAAACAATAGCAAAGATCAATAAAACTAAAAGCTGGTTCTTTGAGAAGATAAACAAAATTGATAAACCAGTAGCCAGACTCATCAAGAAAAAGAGGGATAGGACTCAAATCAATAAAATTAGAAATAAAAAAAAAAAAAAAAAAAAGAAAACATGAATCCAGTACCAACAAAAGATAAAGTATAAAAATGTACAATACACAGTTACAAGAGCTTACAGTTCCTTGATAGAATATATGTATACATGCATATATACACATATGTATATATATATATAAACTATAAACACATAGCAAAATGAATGTCTTATGAACTGAATATTTGTGCCCCCTCCAAATTCAAATGTTAAAGCCCTAACACCCAGGCTATATTTGGATATAGGGCCTTTAAGGAAATAATTAAGCTTAAATGAAATAATAAGGGTGGGTCCCTGATCTGATAGCATTAGTGTTCTTATGAGACATCAGACAGCTCACCCTCTCTCACTCCACGTGTGCACAGAGGAAAGACCTTGTGAGAATGCCATGAGATGGCTGGCATCTGCAGGCCAGGAAGAGGGTTGTCACCAGGAATCAAACCCTGCTGAACCTTGATCTGGGACTTTGATTCTTCAGTACTGTGAGAAAATAAATTTCTGTTATTTAATTCATGCAATGCAGTCTGTGTTTTTGTTTTGTTTTGTTTTGTTATGGCCACCCAAGGAGACCAATACAAAGCAGATGCCAAAAGAGTAGCAGAGACAATTTGTGCTGAGCAAGGATATATGGGATAAAGGTCATTACAAGCATGAGGAGGAAGGGAAGACCTTCTAAGGAAGAGGGAACCTATCTGTGAAGTGATCTGTTTATGGAAGACAGTGTTAGTGGTAAAACGAGTGCAAATTGTAAAGGTGAAAACTGATTATGTTCGGGAGATCACACTTACTGATCAGTGCTGCGCAGAGGCTGAGAGTTCATGTGCAGTGAGAGATAAATACAGCAGATTAAATAAGCAAACCCTTCCTTTTCCAGCTCATCAGATTCTCCACCAAAAGAACTTAATCAACTCAGGAGATATTCCCTGGGTAACAAAAAGAATATTCACTTAAAAAGTGTGTGCTCTAATAACCTATAATGGAAAATAACCTGAAAAAATATGTATATATAACCGTATCACTTTGCTGTACACCCAAAACTAACACAATATTGTAAATCAACTATACTTCAATTTTTTTAAGAAGTGTGTGCTCATGGAATGTCACTGCATCTTGGAGCTGGAAAGGGCCCAATGTTTCTTAGCCCAATCAAGTGACCCCATTGTCCCTAAAAAACAAGGGCAAGGAAGACCCTGCAAATAGAGAAGAAGAAATCTTTCCTCACTATTGGACAGGCTACACTGTCCAAAAACAAACAAACAAACATTGAAGAGATGTGCTTATTTAACTAGATCATCAAGCAAGGACAATAGAAGGGCCAAAGGAAGAGTGGCCAGGGATTGGAGAATTCACTTCCACCTTTTCTCATAAAACAGCCAGTTATATACCTAGAGCCTGTGGGACAGCACAGAGGTGACCATCAACTTTCGTCCAGCTGAAGTCCAGGGTCTCACTTAAACTTGAGAGAATCATATCTACTCTTGTGGAAAGATGGGAGGGTTCTCAAGAGAAAAACTTATGCAGAGTCACTTGAAGAGCTAGTGTAAAAGTAGCATCCAAGTGAAGTAGAACTTCAGCTCTATTGTCGTTTCCTTCTAAGAATACCCTAACTTTGCATATGAAATCTTCACCTTGAATGTTAGTCTGTTGAAGGGGCAGGATGCTCAGGGTGAAGTGAGAGATGATTGTTCCATTGCATTTATTTTGGACTCCAACAGGAAAGAGGGGCTTTGGCACCTCTGGTCACTACTGGCTAAAACCATAGAGTCAGTGAAAGAGAAATGTGCAAGAAGGCCAGAAGAGCAAATTTTAATTGCTACCAAGGTTTATAAAAGGAAGGGGTTGGGAGTCAGAGAAGCAGCAACATCTCTGTTACAGCAAGTTAAACAGGCAGTTTGGAAACCAACATTACAGCTTTTAACCAATTCACAGATAAACATTGCATTGAACTAAAATACTCAGTTAATAAATGCTCACAATTCCACAAAGCCATGATTAACTTTGTTCATTTCTCCAGTCGAAGCAACACATCTTTTTCTTAAATTCCCCTTTGTACTGGCTCTTCTTCCAAATACAGTAGCTAACTAGAAAAGTGTCAGCTCTAATTGGATGATGGTTTGGAGGCTTCAAATCACCCAGACGGAGGTCAAGTAATGTAGCATGGAGCCTGTGTATTCAAAGGGAATGTTTTAATACACTGGGAGAAATGCAGCGACACAGCAGCTGTGTGAACTCTGGCAGACATGCTGCCCTGAAGAAGCCCTATGTTGTCTCTAATACCTTAAGTTCAGTAGTTTTAATTTCCACTTCTGTGTGATGTTTGACAGTTCGTTCATTTAGAGAGTTTCAGGGATGCACAGGTGACTCAAGTTCAGATAGCTATTTTAAGGATATGTCACTTCTGTTTATTTTTTAATGCTAAGGAGTACACACTGAGTGAGTCAGAGGAAGACCTTTTGCACACAAAAGAAACTGTTCTTTCAAAAAGGAGAATGTTTTGACATTTAGCGACTAAGCACTTCTTTGGGGGATAGACTTTCTTAAGGCTGAAACATTGATTGGTATAGTAAAGTTAAACAGAGCCCAGTCATATAACACCCCCCCCCAATCAAATAGCACCCTCTCTGAATGCTGGGCTTTAAAATACTCAAGGCTGTAAAACAGAGATCAGGCTAACTATTTAAACCTTTCTATATATACCTCTTCATCCAGGTTGTGAAGGGTGTTTATGAACTTCATTTTGAATTGAATTGGAAACATTACCAAAAACTGAAGTCAACAGCTTTAACAGAGGAAACCGCGCTCTTCACACCAGAGGAAAACATGGAGGAAACAGGTCTTTGCAACACTGTCACAGTATTTCCCCAAGTAATCATAGTGGGGTTATTGGTCAACTGCCAGGGAGTATGGGTGTGTAGGGACTGATGACAGTGATAAACAGAAGGATAAGAGGGTGAGGCAGGCCACATGTGGGTGGAGGGAGAGAAACCTGGAAGAACTGAGGAGGTCAGAGGCAGCACTGGTAACAGATGAGGTCTTAGAGCAAACATAATATATCCAATAGCTACATTCTTAAGAAAAACATGTCTATCAAAAGTAGTTCATAGGATTTTTTTGAAGTTAATATAGCATTTCTTTTAAAAAAAAAACACTGGTGTACTTACTAATGTAAAAAGAACATTACCAAGAATAAATTAGCAGCCCTTAAAATATTATTCTCTATGCTCCAAACTAACATTTTCATATTTCAATGGAAAATGACTCATTTTGTCACATTAAATAGCATAATTCAAAGTAAAAAATCTGTATAGAAATTATATTGAGCTTCCCAGTACATGAAGATGAACCAGGTTTTATTGAAATAAATATCAGCTGCTTCACAGAATCAATTCTTTTTTTCCTTTTAAAAACTCTAAACAATTCATTGCTCAGATACAAAAGGCTATTTTTTTAAAATAAGTAGCTCAAGACAATTTTTCTTTCTCTCCCATTCTTATATCCTGTTTTCTTATACCATTACTCCCTTCGAACTCTTAACTTAAATCTTCATTAGAGTTACCACAACCAAATAGAAACTCCATTCTGCCAAGTCTTTTTTCCTATTCCATGTTTCTTTGTCCTGTCCTTTAGTTTCTCTTCCCACAACCTGGCCCAAGTCTTTTCAGAGTTCCCAGCATTCCCCATTATTCCATTGGTTCACCCTTGAAAGATGGGAAGTTGTGGGAGAAATGTTTCTAATCCTCCGGGGAACAAGTTTGTCCATGTCCTGTACCCCCTCCAACCTGACTCTCTTGAGAATCACAGTGTGTATGTGGAGCACATGGAGCACTATTAATCATCTTTCTCAAGTGTCATTTTGATTTTATCATGCCCCTTTTTAGGAGCTTGCAGTCATTTTTAGTTGTCATTTGAGTCAAATTGAAATGGATAATCTTTTAGATTTTTGAAGAATACTTTCTCAAATGCACAATACCTAGTTATTTCAAGAATATTTTAAAAATAGGTCTTATTAGCACTTTTCTCATCTGAAGATATTTTTATTTTCCCTGGCAAATCACATACAGTATCACTGAAGTCTTAAGCACTTAACTCAATTAAAACATAAATGTTAGATTTTTTTTTTTAACCCAAGATGTTATAATGGAAATGTTCACTTTTCTTGAAATGGAAGACATTCACAGGAAGCTGGAGATTTCCTTTGAATGAGTAATTATGTTTTTAAAATACTCAAATTAGTGCTGCATTGAATTATAAGTCACTTTGTTCTGACATTTGTACATTAGTGAATTGTATTTCTGGAAAAAACTAGTGTCTAGGGAGAGCATTTTATCATTGTCCTTGTAAAGTATTGGAAAAAATTCTGCCTAAGATTGTGTTTGTTTTATCATCAATGTAACATGTTCAGTGACATTCAGAGGCAAAAAAAAAAGACTTTTTAATATTCAGGAGTCATTTTTAGAAATATATTTTACATTATAAGCATAAATTGTCGCTAATATTTTTTTCTTATTTTGAAACTAACATTCATCAAAGATGAAAAAGTATTACATTCATATGATGAATTTCTCCCTTGGTAAGAGCATAGAAAAAAATGAAACCAGGTTCATGAGAATAGTCTTCAACTAAGTGTTTTCATCAAAGTTGTATTTCTATAACACAAACTATGCTTGTTTCTATTTGTGATTTGTTCCAGTTATCTATTGCTGAATAACAAACCACTCCAAATTTAGTAGCTTAAAACATCATTTATTTTGATCACAACTAGAAATGTGAGCAGAAGTCAGTGGCAACATCTCATGCACCATCAGCTGGGGGAGTGAGAGCAGGAAGCCGAGGATGTCCTAGCTGGGGATGGAACCATCTGAATGCTCACCCACTCACACATCTGGTGGTTATGATGACTGTGGGATGGATGGGACTTCAATGCTCACTCACTCACACATCTGGTGGTTATGATGACTGTGGGATGGAGGGGACTTCAGCTGCTGCTATTGGCCAGAACACCTATATGTGGTCCTTCATGTGGACCTTCATGTGCTTGCCTTCCTAATAGCATGGTGGTTGACATCTGAGAATGAATGTCCCAAGGGGACAATGTGAAAATGCAAGGCACTTTTATGACCTCGCCTCTGAAGTGACATAGCGTCACTCAACTGCACTCTATTAGTTAAGGCAATAACAAAGGTCTTCCCAGTTCAAAGGGAGGGGAATGGGCCCTACCAATTGATGGGAGACTTGTCAGTCTCACAATGTGGAAATTGCATGTGAGATGGGATAATTTGTGGAGACCATCTTCGGAAAATACAATCTGCCATATGACTGTACAGATATGGCTAATTTCAGAAGATATAGCTCCCCTACAATATATGTCCCATAAAATACTCCTGCTAAAGCTGTTCTTGCCAAATACATTCCCTTTGCAACAAGGGGAATTTTTATTTGGGGGTACAATAGGAATAGCTTCTAGACCGAATATTACCCAAAAAAACCTTCCTTCTGATGAGAAGCACACTCATCAAATTATCATTTTCTCACTCAGTCAAGAGCCTAGGGTTGGGGTTAGGGCACCTTATTATCACTCTTTGTGGAATATACAACTACTTTGATTCATCCAAAAGAAGTTCATTGTACAATAAGTAATAAACTATCCTTGGCTGGCCTAATCCGTTACCTTTAAATCAATCAGCTCCTTTGTCTCAACATCCAATAGTTTTGAGCCCTGGCACCTTTGCTTTGCTCGCGGTCTTAAGCACTAATGTTCTCCCATTTTATATCTTGTTTCATGACCTTATCCTCAGCCCCAGACCTCTTGCTTCAACCTCCTGACTAGAGTGTCACACACAATGTCTTTAAATCTGATGACATACAGGACAAGTTCATGGTTCATTTCCTTGCAGATGATTCTCACTTTTCCTCGGGCTACATCTCCTTTCACTATTCCACGCAACAGGCTTCTGTCACTCCTGGTACCCAGCAGCTCAGCCTCTGCAACCCTACCTGAGTCCCAGCCATTTCTGGGGCCTGGGAAAGCTGAAAGAATGATGCCCCAACTGTGAAGAATACAAGCATTAATTAAGCAGATGCTCAGCTCCAGTTAGTTTAGCGTCTAGTTGAAGAAACATACATGTAAACAGCTAAATAGAACACAGAGCAGGATAAAATGAACCCTATAACAGAAATACAAAGCACTTAGCAATATTATTTGAGAGTGCAGATAAATAAACAACTGCTTACTTTTCCTAGAAAAATCTTTGATACTGACAAATAATTATCTATAATAAACATAGCTCAGTCAATGTGTTCCTATTTTAATCCAGTTAGTTGCCTATCCCAAAGGAAGATAGAAGCACCTGTTGCTGAGCACCATAAGAATACAGTGTCTTGCTGGACATGTCTTAACAATGATTGACAGCTTCCACTATCCCCAACCCATGGTGCAGTGTCACTTAAATTTCTACCCTAGAGGACAGACCCCAAATAGTTCAACACACTAAAAGTTCATGACTGATAGCTCTGTTGGAGCAGAAGAAGCAAGTGTTGCAAGTGCTGAAAGATATGCTACATACCCATGGGAATGTTTCTGATCCCATTTATACTTGAATATTTGCTTATACACAGCTCTGGCAGTGTTTGGTTGTTACTGCCTATGCTGTTGTGCCCTAATATAAGGCAAGTGTGCCCACTTGTTTATTTTGGATATTATTTAAAGTTCCTCTATGTGTTTCTTACCAAAGTTTTAAACATTGTCTTTGATCTTTTCTTTTTATTCAACTAGTTTGACTCCCTGAAATTGCGAGATATACTTTGGCACAAGACAAAAAGAACTGAATAGATTAAATATTTTTCTGATTCCCTTTTAAACTTTGGAGTAAACACAAGTTAAAAGTTATTGTCAATACCATGTGACTGAATGAAAGGTGCTGAATGTGTTTTTATGTGCACTTCAGAAGAATATTTGCTACTAATATCCTTTAGATAACATAGTTGAATCTCTTAGCACATTTTTCCTTTGTCAAAATTGTTAGGCCAGGATCATTTTTATGCTTTATCTTTAATTGCTGGAAAAAGCCTTGAGCATTTCAAGAAAGTAGGATTTGAAAAATAAAAAGAGAAAGAAAGGAAAAACAAAGTGAACTTCTCTTTGCAAAAGCTAACCCCTTTTTTTTTTTTTTTTTTTTGCGGTACTTGGCCTCTCACTGTTGTGGCCTCTCCCGTTGCGGAGCACAGGCTCCGGAAGCGCAGGCTCAGCGGCCATGGCTCACGGGCCCAGCCGGTCTGCGGCACATGGGATCTTCCCAGACCGGGGAACGAACCCATGGCTCCTGAATCGGCAGGCGGACTCTCAACCACTGTGCCACCAGGGAAGCCCAAGCTCACCCTTTTAATGTGGATGACTAATGTATGGGGAATGAATAAGCACTGCATAAAATTGTGGGTGGTAGTTTCTTTACAGTCTGTGGACTATTTTATAATCAAAGTATAATTTTATTTCTGTATCTTATATAACCCAATATAAATTATTTGGAATATTGGAAATGTAGGTAAAATTTTAATAATAATAAAAAATAACAACAACAAACAACCAAAAAAACCAGTACAGGAAAGAATTCTGAATAATGAAGTCATTCCTGTGTCCTTAAAGCAGCCTATACTAACAGTGTTTTGTTGATCTGATTGCTGCCAATCAGCAGTTATTTACTTTGTCCCCTGTCCCTGTTATAGTCAATCTCTTGAGAAAGTATTTGAGTGTGGACTCTGCAATCTGGTATGAGAATGGGAAGTAGATCACCTTTTCTTGTCATACTTTTCCCCTGGCTGTCTCAGCAGTCATAACAGACGCCTTCTATCAGCAGACTGGGCTCCAGTCTGAGCTGGACCAGAGCTCTGGAGCCCCGGCCCCACTCGATAGTGGGAGCAATTAGTGGGGCTTCCATATATCCAATCCTGATAGGAAGGCTACTAATCTCCCTTCCTAGCATTCCAGCTGCCTTTTGGAACTTCAGTATTCACTTATTAAATTTTATCTTTATATAAAAGGTCCTTGGAATTCTCCCCTTACTAGATATGTCTTATATCTGTATAGTTACAAAATAGGCTGCAACAACTTGATTATATATAGCAGGGTACCTTCAGATGTCAATGCTGGATTTGAAATCCAAGTATGTATTTAGTTTTTTTTTTTTTAATTGATGGTTTTCTTTTACTGAGCAGCCTGGCCTCTGAAAGACCTTCACTGTCATTATACAGCTCAAATCTTCAGCTGTGAATACCCACAACGCCTGGCACCTAAATGCCTGGTCATTCACAAGAGTCAGGATTACACCTGGCCAGGCCTATGAAACAACCACTTACTCACCTGGTTATTTTTCCTCTAACCAAACAAGTTTATACCAGGATTTTTGAGGATCTATAGGTTCTCAGAACATCCTCACCTTCCCCTGTCCATCATCAGCATGTACCAAACACTGCCTGGAATGTCAACTGTAACCATCAACTAATTCCCCTTTTGGCCCATGCTAATCCCCTTTCTTATATGTTATTTTTATGCTACCAAGTCTTTGTCTTGATATAAAGAAGCACTCAGCTAGAGGAAAAAGAACCTGCTTCAAGCTGCACATCTAGAACCAGAACATATCCCTATTCTGAATAACACTAGTATGCAATTTCTGCCAAGCGTTGATAAAATGGAGAGCAATATATATGAGATTCTTACCCTCATACAGTTGACAACGTAAAGAGCCTAAGACTGAAGATGGATGAACAACTACGAAGGAAGGAAGGAGGGAGAGAAGGAAGGAAGGAGGGATGTTAGACAAGTACATAGTGTAACAGACCTGAGGAGTGGCAGGGCCCTGTGGTACTCCCAGTGGGTGACACAAGCTGTGATCATGTACTGAAATGTAAGAAGTGCCAAATGTAGCGGCATGGATCCCCAGCGCTCACCTCTCCCTTTGCCATAGTGCTGGAAATCGCCAAATTAATTATTTTTGCTTAACCAGTCAAATCGCCCAGCACATGGTAAGAATTCAATAAATAATTACTGAATGAATGTTATACCAGGAGCTCTTTAGCTCCAGTGCCTTTCACCATACTGAGCCCCAAGGACCCAAGCCATGGGATTTGGGAATTTGTTCTAGAACACCATTGCAAGCACCAGAGTCCCAGAGGAATGAGCTAGATGCACCCTTAAAAACTTGCTCACAGCCAACTCTGCTAAAGACAATAATTTATTCTGATTTACTAAGCTAGACTTTGAAAATTCAGTGTGAATGACTAACCATCCTCTAACATGTCTATTTTCATAAAAGGAAAACTAACAGTTATACCATAAAAACCTATAATATCAAACTCTGGTAACCACATTCAGAGCTGACCTACTTACACTATCAGCCCTGTTAAAAGAGAAAAATCTAAACAGATGTGCCTTGATAATTCATTCCTTTTCAACGAAATAGACTTCAGCAACTGAATCTCAACTACAGTGCTAAGGAAGACTTATTATAGTGATTTCCCAGCCTTTAGTTTAAATTTTCCTCAAGTAGTTTTAGAGAAAGAGATTAATTTTGTGGAGGAAGACTCTTAGAATGCTGAGGTTCAAAATTTTGAGCCAGGGCTTCCCTGGTGGCGCAGTGGTTGAGAGTCCGCCTGCCGATGCAGGGGACACGGGTTCGTGCCCCGGTCCGGGAGGATCCCACATGCCGTGGAGCGGCTGGGCCCGTGAGCCATGGCCGCTGAGCCTGCACGTCCGGAGCCTGTGCTCCGCAACGGGAGAGGCCACAACAGTGAGAGGCCCGCGTACCGCAAAAAAAATAAAAAAATAAAAAATTTGAGCCATCTATGGGTCAGTTCACATCACTTTGTGAACTGCATACATAGTTCTTACCAGTTCTTGGGTTATAAAGGGAACCATTCATTCATTTATTGCATTAATATTTAAGGGTCTGAATATTTGAGAGAGAATTGATGGCTGACCAAAAAAAAAAAAAAAAAAAACCCAAACTACCATTCCTTGCAAATCCAAAATCAGTGACATTTGATTTCATGAAACCTTAATTACGTACCTATGCTGTTAAGCAGACTGGCAAACCGTCACCTGCAACACAATGTGATAAGCATTATAATAGAGATATGCAAATGGTGCTCCCCGAATGTGAAGGAAGAAGCAGACAAATGCTTTATGATGACAGGAATAGATTTGTTGATGTTGTTTATTTCTCTTTGTGTGTATGCGCGTATGTTTAATCTTTTATTGAGCTTTTATTACATTCTAGGCACTGTACAAAGTACTTTTAAGGAATTTTAATTTGATACAGCTCTAGGAAGTGAGCAATTATCTTCCCCATTTTCACCTTGGAGGATTAGGGTTGAGGAGGGGCGATGGTGGGATATTAAATCTGGCCAGGTAAGAAAGACAGGCAGTAAATGGTCTTATAGCATCTGAGGGCAACAGGGAACTACTGAAGAATTTTTATGTAGAATAGTAGCATGGACTCTTCTCCTGTTATAAAAAGCACTCTACCTTTACTTTAGCATGGTGGAGATATGCCCTCAGGAGCTTTCTGCAGAGAAGCTTTGCTGGGTCACAAACATTAGGCAGGGATAGCTTCATCCACAGCTGTTGTAGAATGCGTCACGTTGAGGAAGCACTGGGAGCCTGATTAAGACAACTTTACCAAGGCAAGGTAGGGTGCCCAGCCATTATGTCAATAGCTCTGGAAACACTGTTTCAAGTGTTGGCTCACTCGTTCAATGGCATTGTTTTTCTGCTGATGGTATGTTATAGGGATGTGAAAAGCAATGATTATCTATAAGATACATTGCCAGTTTCTTCCTGATGAATGTGAAGATACTCTTAGAGAACAAAGAGTTGTATCCAAGGTTGGGCATTAATGAAAGAAGAACACTCAATACCACCTCCCCCCAAGCGTGCATGCACACACACACACACACACACACACACACACACACACACACACAGCTCTGCTTGATGCATAGATGCGTTGTATATTGTTACGTTTAGAATATACTAATATCAGCTTCCCCACACACACTAAGTGCTCATGGATAGAGCATAGTGGTTCTTCATCCTAGCTGCAGATTAGAATCTCTGAGCAACTTTTTAAAAATAGTCACTTTGAGGCCTCACCTGAGACCAATCCAATTAGAATTATTCTGGGCAGGGTCCAGGTAATGTTTTCTTTTCTTTTTTTTTTAATTTTATTGGAGTATAATTTCTTTACAACGGTGTGTTATAGTTTCTGCTTTATAACAAAGTGAATCAGCTATACGTATACATGTATCCCCATATCCCCTCCTTCTTGCGTCTTCCTCCCACCCTCCCTATCCCACCCTTCTATTTTTATTTTATTTTATTTTTGCGGTACGCGGGCCTCTCACTGTTGTGGCCTCTCCCGTTGCGGAGCAGAGGCTCCGGACGCGCAGGCTCAGCGGCCATGGCTCACGGGCCCAGCCGCTCCGCAGCATGTGGGATCTTCCCGGATCGGGGCACGAACCCATGTCCCCTGCATCGGCAGGCGGACTCTCAACCACTGTGCCACCAGGAAAGCCCCTATCCCACCCTTCTAGATGGACACAAAGCACCGAGCTGATCTCCCTGTGCTATGCGGCTGCTTCCCACTAGCTATCTATTTTACATTTGGTAGTTGTATATATGTCAATGCCACTCTCTCACTTCGTCCCAGCTTACCCTTTCCCCTCCCTGTGTCCTCAAGTCCATTCTCTACGTCTGCGTCTTTATTCCTGTCCTGCCCCTAGGTTCTTAACAAACTTTTTTTTTTTTTTTTTAGATTCCATATATATGTGTTAGCATACGGTATTTGTTTTTATCTTCCTGACTTACTTCACTCTGTATGACAGACTCTTGGTCCATGCATCTCACTACAAATAACTCAATTTTGTTTCTTTTTATGGTTGAGTAATATTCCATTGTATATATGTGCCATATCTTCTTTATCCATTCATCTGTTGATGGACACTTAGGTTGCTTCCATGTCCTGGCTATTGTAAATAGAGCTGCAATGAACATTGTGGTACATGACTCTTTGAATTATGGTTTTCTTAGGGTATATGCCCAATAGTGGGATTGCTGGGGCATATGGTAGTTCTATTTTTGGTTTTTTAAGGAACCTCCATACTGTTCTGCATAGTGGCTGTATCAATTTACATTCCCACCAACAGTGCAAGAGGGTTCCCTTTTCTCCACACCCTTTCCAGCATTTATTATTTGTAGATTTTTTGACGATGGCCATTCTGATTGGTGTGAGGTGATACCTCATTGTAGTTTTGATTTGCATTTCTCTAATGATTAGTGATGTTGAGCATCCTGTCATGTGTTTGTTGGCAATCTGTATATCTTCTTTGGAGAAATGTCTATTTAGGTCTTCTGCCCATTTTTGGATCGGGTTGTTTGTTTTTTTGATATTGAGCTGCAAGAGATGCTGGTAAATTTTGGAGATTAATCCTTTGTCATTTGCTTCATTTGCAAATATTTTCTCCCATTCAGGGTTGTCTTTTCATCTTGTTTATGGTTTCCTTTGCTGTGCAAAAGCTTTTAAGTTTCATTAGGTCCCATTTGTTTATTTTTGTTTTTATTTCCATTTCCCTAGGAGGTGGGTCAAAAAGTATCTTGCTGTGATTTATGTCATAGAGTGTTCTGCTTATGCTTTCCTCTAAGAGTTTGATAGTGTCTGGCCTTATATTTAGGTCTTTAATCCATTTTGAGTTTATTTTTGTGTATGGTGTTAGGGAGTGTTCTAATTTCATTCTTTTACATGTAGCTGTCCATTTTCCCCAGCACCACTTACTGAAGAGGCTGTCTTTTCTCCATTGTATATTCTTGCCTCCTTTATCAAAGATAGGGTGACCATATGTGTGTGGGTTTATCTCTGGGCTTTCTATCCCGTTCTATTGATCTATATTTCTGTTTTTGTGCCAGTACCATACTGTCTTGATTACTGTAGCTTTGTAGTATAGCCTGAAGTCAGGGAGCCTGATTCCTCCAGCTCCGTTTTTCTTTCTCAGATTGCTTTGGCTATTCAGGGTCTTTTGTGTTTCCATACAGATTGTGAAATTTTTTGTTCTAGTTCTGTGAAAAATGCCAGTGGTAGTTTGATAGGGATTGCATTGAATCTGTAGATTGCTTTGGGTAGTATAGTTATTTTCACAATGTTGATTCTTCCAATCCTAGAACATGGTATATCTTTCCATCTGTTTGTATCATCTTTAATTTCTTTTATCAGTGTCTTATAGTTTTCTGCATACCGGTCTTTTGTCTCCTTAGGTAGGTTTATTCCTAGGTATTTTGTTCTTTTTGTTTCAGTGGTAAACAGAAGTGTTTCCTTAATTTCTCTTTCAGATTTTTCATCATTAGTGTATAGGAATGCAAGAGATTTCTGTGCATTAATTTTGTATCTTGCTACTTTACCAAATTCATTAATTAGCTCTAGTAGTTTTCTGGTAGCATCTTTAGGATTCTCTATGTATAATATCATGTCATCTGCAAACAGTGACAGTTTTACTTCTTCTTTTCCGATTTGGATACCTTTTATTTCTTTTTCTTCTCTGATTGCTGTGGCTAAAACTTCCAAAATTATGTTGAATAAGAGTGGTGAGAGTGGACAACCTTGTCTTCTTCCTGATCTTAGCGGAAATGGCTTCAGTTTTTCACCATTGAGAGTGATGTTGGCTGTGGGTTTGTCATATATGGCCTTTATTATGTTGAGGTAGGTTCCCTCTATGCCTACTTTCTGCAGGGTTTTTATCATAAATGGGTGTTGAATTTTGTCGAAAGCTTTTTCTGCATCTATTGAGATCAGGTATTGGTATTTTTAAAAACGTCCCAGGTGATTGTGATACACAGCCAGGGTTGAGAACTAAAATTCATCAGGCTGCATAAGCTGCTGACTATGGTGTGGTGAATTTCAGTTCTTGCCAGGGTAAAGCCCTCTTTAGGCCTTCCGTGTTTTGAATACAATCCATCACTCTATACCCTGAATAAATTATTTGTTTGCTTGTCTCAGCATACCTGTCAGGACATCTGCAGAGGTGAAAACCAAATTAATGCAGAAACTGTCAAGACATGCTATTGAATCCCACGTAGTAATGTTGGCCCATTTTATCCATTTTAAAGAATCGTGTTTTAAACTATCTTCAAAGAATAACTCATTTCCTCATATATTTTACCTATAATTAGCATGTTACCTCCAAAAGAGCAATGATGACTGAATTATTTATAAAATGGTATGCTTCTAAGGAAACTGTTGAGAGAACTAGATCCCTTTTCCTACAGTGATTCTGTCATAAATCAAAGTAGACCCCTTGTTAATACAGCTAAATATAATAATATAATGATAGTCCTAAAAGCCAAGTTATTATTTTAAAAAGAATCTAGATATTATCTAATGCCTTTCTTATTGATCTGAGCTGTTCCAGTCAACACCTACTACAACTCTATTCTTCTTTACAGGATTTGAGTGTTATGTTTTTGTTGTTTTCAACTCATCCTGAACCTTTTAAGGTGGAGCTAAACCTCCCTAAGGAATACTTGTCTCTGTGAAGCTTTCAGGACAACATGATTCAACAGCCTAGAGCTTATCAGCATCTGACAAATGAGAATCTTCTCTAGGACTGCTTTTCTGGAAATGGGAGCAGTCTGTAGTGCTCTTCTATCCCCTATCAGGTGGATAAATTCCCTTCCCCTTACCAAAAAGCATACAGATGTTTAGTAGATGAGGCATAATAATGCTGTTTGCCTGGGAGAAATTATAAGAGAAAGCTCTTACCCAGAGAGTGAATGGTAAGGAAACAATTTTCCAATGTCAATCTTAATAAGGAGTGAAAGTCTCCCACTTTCAAAGGCCACCAGCAGCTAAGTGGCCCTTTTAGAAACCAAATCTAAAAAAGTAAATCTTTTCCAGATATAGCTTAGTCATAAAATGTCATATTAAACCCTACATTTTAAAAATGAGACCATCTATTCTAGAATACACAATTATGAAAACATGTAAGAATCTTTAAAGTATGTTTTAATAAAAATTCCAAGTACATTTATTATTTCACTTTCTTCAATGTGGATCAACTGAATCATGATATAAAGCCTAAGAACTCAGGGTTTTCTAAACGAGTTAATCCCTTCCCTAAACATATGAAGAATGTTTAAATGTTAAAAAATACTCAAAATACATATAAGAAATATGAGGTATCTTCTTCCACTCATCTCACCCCCATCAAACAGCCATCAAGTTATAAGTCCCTACCTAATTCATGTGGTTTTACACAGCCGGTTGACACAAGCCTACCAGTTTTTAGTGGTGATGTTACAAAGCACGAATAACTGGCAACACCAGAGCTTCTCCAATTTTTATTCTCAGTATACAAGGGTACACCACTCAACATCACTGAAGATCTAATAAAGGCTTTAAGTTGTTATTTTAGTATTGTTAAGTCACTAGGAGTTCTGTCTCTAAAAGAATATATATGTACTAATTATAGGAAAGGATTTCCATAAATATTAAGAAAATGCAGCAGACTTTCCATAAGGGAAAACTTGTCTATATCTTGAGGATATTGATCAGATCAGCAAGGCAAAAATCTCTGCCTTCCATGAGCTTAGTCATGTGGGGGGATAAAATGCATACACATAATGGAAATTATAGACAACATGCTACATATCCTATACTGCAGATAGGATTGCAATAAAGGGACAAGTGGTAAAAGTTATTTTTAAGCAAAGGAAGTAAACTATAAGTTGATATTTAGGCATATAACTTGGGGACCTGCACAGTCTTTGTCACCTGTTTCTTGCTGGCTTAGATGGTGGAGGAGGGAGTAGGGGGAGGTTGCACAGGCTCCTCACAAGGGGTTAAACTGACGTTCATAAAACAGACTCCTTTTTTCTTTGGCAAAAAAAAAAATAAAATCCCTCAAAATTTTAGTAGAATTTATATCTACTTGCTTCACATCAATTTCCTATGCATATAACCCATGCCAAAAATCTCATCTCAAAATGTATTTTAAGTCTGGAATTCTGATCTTATATTCACTGGCTTCATACAATAAATATTTCCCTCTCACTCTCTTAAAGGCAGATCCCTAAAGCCAATGGAAATAATAGGCTCAAGTGGAAAGACAATATCTAAATCTGATCCCTGCTGCAATACTGGACCTCATTTTCTGGCACAGAACTCCTACTGAAAGGTGCTTGAATAGGGCTTGGAAACACAGCCTCTCTTGGAAGAGTTCTGTTTCAACTGTACTTGAAGGCTAGCTCACTCTAGCCTGAGTTTATCACCTTTTTAGCACTAGGCAACAAGAAACAACCAATATATACCAGAATTTTGAATTTATCTTACCACTTTTCTCAATGGTATAGCTTCAGTCAGCCCAAAGATTACCTTCCATAAAATTATTGGTGAAATTTAATTAAATATTTTGCCATGATGTAATTAACAAAGATCACCAGATTTCTAGGCTTTAATATCTGAGTCCCTGCCATTCTCATGCAGATTAAGCCAATGTCTCATTTTAGATTTTTCATATGTAAGACCTGTCTTTTTTTTTACCAATTTCTGTATTAATAATAATTAAGTTTAGCTCTAAGTGACATACAATAAAAAATAGGAATGACTTAAACAAAAGGCAAGCTAATTTCTCTCTCCAAATACATGGGGAGTCCAGGACTGATACAGCTTAGGGACCTGGGTCCTTCTGTCTTGCTATTCTGTCATCCACAATATATGGCAGCACTTCATAGCCCAAGAAGGCTACTCCAACTCAAGCCATCATGTCTGGACTTTCTCACAGAAAGATGGGCTAGGAGGAAAGACCCTCATGCTTTCCATGAAAGTGGACCATATGGATTCCAGTTATATCCAATTGAACAGATTTTTTTCACATCACTAGATGCAAAGGAAGCAGAGAAATGAAGTCTTTTTTTAATTGAAGCATAGTTGATTTACAATGTGTTAGTTTCAGGTGTACAGCAAAGTGACTAAGTTATACATATATATTATTTTTCAGATTCTTTTCTATTATAGGTTATTACAAGATATTGAATATAGTCCCCTGTGCTATACTGTAGGTCCTGTTGTTTATCTGTTTTATAGATGGTAGTGTGTATCTGTTAATCACAAACTCCTAATTTATCCCTTCCCCCTTTCCCCTGTGGTAACCATAAATTTGTTTTCTATGTCTGTGAGTCTGTTTCTGTTTTATAAATAAGTTCATTTGTATCATTTTTTTAGATTCCATGTATAAGTGATATCATATGATATTTGTCTTTCTCTGTCTGACTTACTTCATTTAGTATGATAATCTCTAGGTCCATCCATGTTACTGCAAGTGGCATTAATTCATTCTTTTTTATGGCTGAGTAATATTCCATTGTGTGTGTATACATATATATGTATATATACATATATTTATATTTATACATACATATACATACCACATCTTCTTTATGCATACATCTGTTGAAGGACATTTAAGTTGCTTCCATGTCTTGGCTACTGTAAACAGTGCTACAACAAACATTGGGGTGCAAGTATCTTTTCAAATTAGAGTTTTCTTCAGATATATGCCCTGGATTGCTGGATCATATGGCAACTCCATTTTTTTTTTTTTTTTTATTGAAGTATAGTTGCTTTACAATATTATCTTGGCAACTCTATTTTTAGAGAAACCTCCATACTGTTCTCCATAGTGGCTGTATCAATTTACATTCCCACCAACAGTGCAAGAGGGTTCCCTTTTCTCCACACCCTCTCCAGTATTTATTATTTGTAGATTTTTGATGATGGCCATTCTGATTAGTGTGAGGTGATGCCTCACTGTAGTTTTGATTTGCATTTCTCTAATGATTAGTGATGTTGAGCACCCTTTCATATGTTTGTTGGCAATCTGTATATCTTCTTTGGAGAAATGTCTATTTAGGTCTTCTGCCCATTTTCCAATTGGGTTTTTTTTAGTATATATATTAAGCTGTTTGAGCTGTTTTTATATTTTGGAAATTAAGCCCTTGTTGGTCCCATCATTTGGAAATATTTTCTACCATTCTATAGGTTGTCTTTTCATTTGTTTCTGGTTTTCTTTGCTGTGCAAAGGCTTACAGATTTGATTAGGTCTCATTTGTATATTTTTGCTTTTATTTCTTTTGTCTTAGGAGACCGACCTAAGAAAGCATTACTACGATTTATGTCAGAGAATGCTTTGCCTATGTTCTCTTCTAGGAGTTTTATGGTGTCATCTTCTATTTAAGTCTTTGAGCCATTTTGAGTTTATTTTTGTGTATGGCATGAGGGAGTATTCTAAATTCATTGATTTACATGTGGCTGTCCAGCTTTCCCAATACTAGTTGCTGAAGAGACTATCTTCTCTCCATTGTATATTTTTGCCTCCTTTGTGGAAGATTAATTAATTGTAGATGTGTGGGTTTATTTCTGGGGCTCTCTATTCTGTTCCATTGATCTATATATCTGCTTTTGGGCCAATACCACACTGTTTTGATAACTGTAGTTTTGTAGTATTGTCTGAAGTCTGGGAGGGTTATGCCTCCTGCTTTGTTCTTTTTCTTCAGAATTGCTTTGGAAATTCTAGGTCTTTTGTATAGTTCTGTACAAATTTTAGGATTATTTGTTCTAGTTCTGTGAAAAATGTCATGGGTAATTTGATAGGGATTACATTAAATCTGTAGATTGCTTTGGGTACTATGGCCATTTCAGCAATATGGATTCTTCCAATCCAAGAGCATGGGATATCTTTCCCTTTCTTTAAATCATCTTCAACTTCCTTTATCAGTGTTTTATACTTCTCAGCATATAAGTCTTTTACCTCCTTGGTCAGATTTATTCCTAGGTTTTTTTTTTTTTACTCGATTTTAAAAGGGTTTTTTTTTTTTTTTTTTTTGAGAAATGAAGTCTTTATTTCTGGTAGCCCTATACTCACCTAAAGATTAAGAGTCCATTACTACGAAAGAAGAGAAAAATGTTGAGAGCAGCTAACAGTATCTATCAAAATGTAGCTAAGATGAATTACATTTTCAAAGAATAGAAAATTTTAAAAAACACCATAGTCAACTCTGCTTCAAATCATCCTAAATATATTTAAATGGAAGAGTAATTGTGCTTGAATTCTTTACTACTCACTGCAAAAGTCAGTTCTTCTGACAAATCTTCATTTCTGCAACAATATCAGGTTAATGGTGCCACATTTCTATGTATTATGTATGTAAAATGGTGCCACATGTGGAAGGAATGCATTACTGTGTAAAAGAGATCAAGGATTGAGCTCTGAAAGGGAAAATTCATGTCAGCCATATAACTAGGAGTGAGCATACATTTTGCTTTTCTTAGGACAGTTCCAGTTTTCTTCTGCTGTCCTACTGCTCCAGTAATTATTAATAGAACACCCATACATCCATATGCTCGCAAAAGCTCTTTGGTTCAGCAGATGAAGTATATGGTCACCCCAGCTATATTACCAGGTTTGATAAACTTCCACATTAAGTTTAATTGCATGAAAAATGCTGTCTATGTACGTTAACACATGCCCCTTGTTTTCTGTTTTAGTAAGAATGTTTTCTTTTGTCATAAAAAATAATAATAATACCTGCCAGTTACCCATTTCACCTCAAGTGAGAGAAATGTTAAATTCACAGTCCAAGTGTTATAATATGATGGTGCCAGAGAGAATCTGCTTCAATTAGATGGACTCTTCCTCTGTATCTTTAAATGTTTTATCTTGAAATTATTCCTTAAACTGCCTCAAGTAAAGTAGAAACTGTATTTGCCATACTATGAATAAATACTTACGATGTACAATTAAGTAAAAAGATCAAGATATAAAATTGTGTATATAGTCTCATTCCATCTATGTTGGGGGGAATCTGATGCATAGAAAAGAAAGCTAAGGGAATTCCCTGGCAGTCCAGTGGTTAGGACTCTGCACTTTCATTGCCGAGGGCCTGGGTTCAATCTCACAAGCCATGCGGTGTGGTCAAAAAATTTTTTAAATAATAATAAATAAAAACATAGTAAAAGAAAAGAAAGCTAAGGGGAAAAATACTCAACTTTTAATAATGATTGTTTTCAGAGGATAAGATTACAAACAATGTCTTTCTACTTTTCTCTATTTTCTAAATTTACTTTTATTTCCAAAAATTGTTAATTAATAATAAAAATAAATGTCACATATAATTTCTACTGCGTTGATTATTAGCAATAATCATAACAAATTATAGTGCAGCCATGATATTCTTGCTTCAGTTTGGTTATTCTATACAGGGAAGCAGATATATAAAGTGTAGTTATTATTGAAAGTGCAAAGACTAAATCTTAGACTAAAATTCATCACAGCCATTACCTATGAGGTAAGTATTGCACCATTTATTGAAGAGTCAGAGGCATCGAAATATGGAAATATCCATGCATAACAACGCACAATTTTAAAAGATGATGAGAAAGCATCCTTTTTTGGAAATAAAGAAAAGGGTACAAGTTACACAGTCTGAGATTAATAGCACATCTTAATAATTAATATCAGGGGAACTTCCCTGGTCGTTCAGTGGTTAAGAATCCACCTGCCAATGCAGGGGACACAGGTTCCATCCCTCGTCCGGGAAGATCCCACGTGCCGCAGAGCAACTAAGCCTATGTGCCACAACTACTGAGCTTGTGCTCTAGAGCCTGCGAGCCAAAACTACTGAGCCCATGTGCCACAACTAATGAAGCCCATGTGCCTGGAGCCCATGCTCCACAACAAGAGAAGCCACCGCAATGAGAAGTCCACGCACCACAATGAAGAGTAGCTCCCACTCGTTGCAACTAGAGAAAGCCCACACACAGCAACGAAGACCCAACACAACCAAAAATAAATAAATAAATTTAAAAATAATAATTAATATCAGGGCAAAAACAATGTTTTACAAAGATCATAAATACTTTTTAAGTATTTAAAAATGAGGAATTTATAACATCTTAAGAAGAATGAAATAAACTCCACAAGTTGGGAAAAAATATTTGTGACACAGATAAGCCACAAAGGAGTAGCATGAGAACATATATTTTTAAAATCCACAAATTAATGGACAGAAATTCAATGGGGAGGGTGCAGGAGCGAAGAGAGAAAATGAAGAAACAATTAACTGAAGAGGAGACTAAAATGTCTAATATGTGTTTATAAAAAGACGGTCATATCATGTGTAATCAGGGAAATAAATGCACACTGACAAACAATGAAATGCCACTTTATAATTATAAATAACTTATTTGACAAATTTATAAATAACTTATTTGACAAAGAATTTTTATATCTGATAATACTTTTTAAAAAATTTTTTTATTAGAATATAATAACACAGCTTTACAATGCTGTGTCAGTTTCTGCTGTACAGCGAAGTGTATCAGCCATATGTATACATATATCCCCTCTTTTTCGTTTTGTTTTTTTTTTAGACTTATGGGATTTATTAATATTGATACCATAGGAAAGGAAAGGAAAATCTCATTCAGAGAGTGTTGGCCTGAAAACCCAAAAAGATGCCCTAAATAGGAAGTATATCCCCTCTTTTTTGGATTTCCTTCCCATTTAGGTCACCACAGAGCACCGAGTAGAGTGCCCTGTGCTATATAGTAGGTTCTCATTAGTTATCTATTTTATACATAGCAGTGTATATATGTCAATCCCAATCTCCCAGTTCATCCCACCACGCCTCCTTTCCTCCTTGATATCCATACATTTGTTCTCTATGTCTGTGTCTCTATTTCTGCTTTGCAAATAAGATCATCTATACCATTTTTCTAGATTCCACATATATGCATTAATACACGATATTTGCTTTTCTCTTTCTGACTTACTTCACTCTGTATGACCGTCTCTAGGTCCATCCACGTCTCTGCAAATGACAGTTTCGTTCCTTTTTATGGCTGAGTAATATTCCATTGTATATACGACAATACCTTATTATTGAGTCTTTTTGCTGTCGTTGCTCCACTCTTTCATTACGAGGTGTTGGAGAGGACAAGAGGCCAGAGGTACTGCTAGTGGGAGTACAAATTGGTACAACTATTTGGAGAACAATTTAGGCAATATCTAGTAAAATTGAAAATGTAAAAATGCAATATATCACCCCCAAAACAACTGGAAATATTGCATAAGTTATAACAAATATGCTTTGAAAAACATAGATACATTCATAAGTAAATAACGTAAATCCCTCAGGGCCCCCCCAAAAAAGGAAACTGAAAACTAGAATTATGTTGTGTGAGTTGTCAGTTTGGCATCTAAGGAGTTCTTCCAATCCCTATAAATGCAGAGACTTGGATCTTCATGACTGCAGGGGAACAGAGCAAGAGGTCTTTGGCTTGAGGGAAGCTGAAAGTTAGAACTGATACCCCTATTTCCTCACCCCACTAGACACCACAACACACATAAACACACATACAGTATGCACACAGACACATAGAATGCTTGTATTCTAGAAGTTCACACCTTTAGTGAAATAAAAATATATCCATCCATCAGCACTGGGAAATATATATAGTTGGTTTTGTAGGGCTCTGGATAGAAAATTTTCTCCTCTGAGAAAGTGTAGCATTCTGTGCTATATACACATTAATTTAGGTGTAGTTGATTTACGTCGTGTTAGTTTCAGGTGTACAGCACAGTGATTCAGTCATACATACATATATATTATTTTTCAGATTATTTTCTATTATAGGTTATTACAAGATATTGAATATAGTACCCTGTGCTATACAGTAGGTCCTTGTTGTTTATCTATTTTATATATGATAGTATATATTGGTTAATCCCAAACTCCTGATTTATCCCTTCCCCCTTTCCTCTTTGGTAACCATAGATTTGTTTTCTATGTCTGTGAGTCTGTTTCTGTTTTGTAAATAAGTTCATTTGTATCATTTTTTTAGATTTCATGTATAAATGATATCATATATTTGTCTTCCTCTGTCTGATTTACTTCACTTCATATGATAATCTCTAGGTCCATCCATGTTGCCGAAAGTGACATTTCATTCTTTTTTATTTTCATTCATATATATATATATATATATATATATATATATATACTCACACACATACCACATCTTCTTTATGCAGGTTGCTTCCACATCTTGGCTATTGTAAATAGTGCTGCTGTGAACACTGAGGTGCATGTATGTTTTCAAATTATAGTTTTCTCCGGATATAGACATTTCTCCAAAGAAGACATAGAGATGGCCAAAAGGCATGGGAAAAAATGCTCAACATTGCTAATTATTAAAGAAATGCAAATCAAAACTACAGTGAGATATCACCTCACTCCAGACAGAATGACCATCATCAAAAAAGTCTACAAATAATAAATATTAGAGAGGGTGTGGAGAAAAGGGAGCCCTGCTACACTGTTGGTGGGAATGTAAATTGGTACAGCCACTATGGAAAACAGTATGGAGGTTCCTTAACAAACTAAGACTAGAGTTACCATATGATCCTGCAGTCCCACTCCTGGGCATATATCTGGAGAAAATGATACATTAGGATTTGAATGTACACTACCACATGACCTGAGAATCCCTGATTTAAGAACTTAACCCTGAAGTGGTCTAGGCTGGATGCATGACACAAACAAAAGCAAACCTTCCCAGAAAAATTACCTTGGCTCTGTCACTATCCTTTTGGCAAAGGGGATGCTCACAGAGTTATGGAAATAAGGGAACCCCTAAGGAATAAAAAGTAACCCAGGGCTAGTAGTGGCAGAGCTGTTATCACCCATAGCAAGAAGGGATTAGGAAATAGAGTAGATGCAGGAATCCAGGGGAGAATTGGGTCAAGAAGGTCATCCTGATGGAGCAATGGCCTGCACTTGAGAACACTTGAGAATATGTACGTAGTAGAGACATGTACAAGAATGTTCTTTGTATCACTGGTTTTACTTATTTATTTTATTAATATTTTCTTGTTTGTTGAAGTAGAGTTGATGTATAATATTATATAAGTTACAGATGTACAATATAGTGATAGACAATTTTTTAAAGTTATACTCCATTCATATTTATTATAAAATATTGGCCATATTCCCCCTGTTGTACAATATATCCTTGTAGCTTATTTTATGTATCACTGGTTTTAAATGAAAAAAAAGGGGCATATTTTAAATGTCCATCAACAGAACAATAAATGAGTCAATTGTGGTATAGCTGTCCATTCATTGGAATAATGTATAGTAGTTTTCATAAATGGAAATATGCTACATTTATTAATATGGATATATATCAAAAATATAACAAGTAAAGAAAGAGTAGCTTGTAAAAGATTTCTATAGTATAACATTTATATAAATTTTTAATTTGTTAAACAATATTTGTGCTATTTATATTTACATATGTATGTAATAAAAGTAAAAAAAATATGAAGGGGAATAATAAAAACAACTTTGAGATAGTGAATAACTTTTAGAAAGGATTCAGAAAAGGGGAATTGATTTGAGGAGGAACATAAATATTAACGTACATTTATAGGGGTTTTTTTAATCTGATAGGAATATGGTGAGTGGTTAAGACTTCACAAGGTGGGCAGTAGATACATGGATATTCTTCATATTATTTCACATACTATTCTATATTCTTGAAATATTTTATCATGAAAATTCAACTCTCCTAATGGCTAATTTAGGTCATTAGCCTTCAGAAGGGATGCAATGCCTCACTAAGCTAATTAAAAATAAAGCCATGTGAAATTACAATAAATCCAACTCTGAGGAAAGATTTCTGTATATTTTGTATACTAAGGTGGGGTTTTCTAATACTTTAAAGTACAGGGTCCAATTTATAAGCAAAATTATACATGTTCCCCTTTAAAGAATTCTAACAATTTATAGCATTAGAGCATTCAGGGAGATACAGGAGGAAGTGTCCACATTACTCTGTGGGAAAAAAGAGGCTCTAAAGAAAAATAATACAGTTATAGGCACAGGGAGAAATCTTTGTGTCGGATGGATTTACCTTTATCAGAATTAGAACATCTCTTATCTAGTTGAAATTATTAGGCTTTTAATTCTGTTTTCTTACTGATGTATATACTTGACCTCATTCCAAGTTTATTGAGGAAATTAACTGAATATGTACATATATCTCATATATATGCATATAAACACAGATATATAAATATATGAGGACAGGAGAAAGTGACTGACTAGACTGAGATTAAAAAGATCCATTTTGAAATGATAAAAGTAAATATATTAATATGTGACAGGGACAAAATATTAAAATTAATAACATGCCTGTCTTTGCCCTTCTTGCCTTCCAAGCAGAAGAGCTCACTTGCTGCTTGAGCAAATCCTCAGCCTGGGCCTTTGCCATGCTGGCAAGCTGCGCTACAGAATTGCTGATTTATGTGATTACAATGTATTATGTGAGTTCACTAAACTGAGGGAGTCAAAGAAATCCCCATGTGACGTTCCAGGCTGGGGAGTCCATCTGCACAGACATCCAATTTCTTATTTAGAATCCTTTCTGAAAAAGAGGACAGTGACAGAGAAAACTGGAGCGGTTCAGAGCCCTCACTCTATTCCTCTGGCAAAGAATGGGTCCCCTGGAGGCCACGTTGCTGCCAGGGCACACCTAGAACCTTGGGGAAAGACTGCTTGCTTCCAGGAATAACCATGCCAGACTCAGAAACACAGGTCTAACATACATTCTAATCTTGGACTCTGGCATACATTTACTTTTCTTTCTTATTTATTGCCTGTCTCTCACCTGCAATGTATAAGATCCCTGAGAGCAGGGGTATATTTTGATACCTTGTTGGAATTCAGTAAATATTTGTTGAGTGAATAAATGTGGATGAACAATTGACCCATGCCACCAAAACACTACAAAGATGACAAACCTTTATCACTGAAAAAGTTCTGAGTCTGAGTAAAAGTTGAAAGATCTAAAATTAGGAATTATGTGTGGGCCCACAGACATAAAGACACCTGTTTTTTATCAATTGTCTAGCTGCCCAGAAAGAGTATACTCCAAGGTGGAGAATTGTAAAAATTCATGTGTAGGATGGATGAAATACTACTTAAACATGAAAAGGAAATATAGCTCTGTTATTTTCCAGAACTGATTTCACTTTTTTATAAGCTCCCATTGAATAGTGGAGAACTTGGCAGAGTGTGGGTTGTGGGGAACCTCATGTCAGTATACACTATTTTATGCTCTTGTAGATTTTAAATTATTTGGAATAATTCATCTTTTAGGTAAATACTTTGTCTTTCAGAAATTCTCTTTTCTCCCTGCTTCTACCAGCATGGCATCTGGCTTTGCGGTAGGGCTTACTTGACTTCATGGTGGCACAGGAGGGGTCCTCAAGATGTTGAAAACAGGTCTAATCCATCCTCTGGTCCACCACTGCTCTCTGCTGCAGGGTTGCTGGCCAAGCCCTGCTTTCCTGAAGTGCAGCTAATCTGTCTGTTCCAGACCAAAGTTTATGGACCCAGCCATCTACCTCCATTCATAAAATTATCATACCCTTACATTCAGTCCTGACTTCACTAGCCCCACAAATTCTTTAACACTTCACATTCTACTTCTTCCTCCATCATCCACCAGGATACAGAGATTCAAGATCCCAGCCTCCACATATAGGTTATGGGAGATAGGAGCCCGGACTTAGGCTCAACTAACTACCCATCTCCCAACCAAGGCTTCACTAGCTCCCCGACTCTGCACTGGACATAGCTCCAAGTCTCCTCTGAAGCTTCTCCCAGATACTCATTAGCCACACTCCACCACCCTCCAAATCTAACTTCTCAGCTTATCTCTCACTCATCTTCCCTCCCTTCATTCCACCAAGTTTATAAAGGGAAGGCTATCCTCCCTTCCTGCATAGCAGAAAATTGTCTTTGCTCCTGGTTTATAGAACCCTTGACATTCAAGCTCACCAGACCTATATCTTAATATATTAATGGAAGTTTAAAGAATTTAGAAAACTCTACAAAGTCTAACTTTGGGGGACTATGGTTTTAGTGTGGATTCAAAAATCCAGCTAGAAGTGTTAAAAATTAACACTCTTTTGCTTTTATGCTATATCAATGATAATCTTCTCAGAGACAAATTGCACTTGTTTCTAGTAAGGAGGTCAGATAATGAAGCAGCAAGCACAATTGTGGTGCAGCACAATTTGGATAACCAAAAGCAGCTGAGTTAGATCAGTGTCAAAGGAATGGACAGTGCAGATTTACCATAGACTTGAATTATCATGGTTAATAAAGCCAATTAGAAATAGGAGAAAGAGAATGGCCACCATGGCAATCCTCAGGAAGCACAATCAAATTTTGATTTTATAATAAACTTGCCAAGGTGTCCCTGGAAATCCAAAGTAACAGATGTGATTCAATCTCTTGATATCAGATTCCCAACTGTCACAATTCAGGTGAATAGAAATAAGTGATTCCTTTGGCCCCATTTAGAGGATCGTCTTGAAGCCAGCCCAGACTTTGGTCCTATTAGGACCTGTTTCTCCTAATCTGCTTCTAGTATGTAGCAAGATTTACAAACAGGATTAATCCATCAGCTAGGCACTAATTTTCTGGCTCTTTAGGATGCTTCAAATTGTGGTTTAACATGTGTAACAGAACAGGACTGCCCAGAACTTTGGAAGGGTAGAAACAGATGTGTCTGTCTTGACTGTGGAATGGAGGATTACCTGGTGACCCACTGCAGCCAGGAGTAGTCAATGAACACTTTTGATTCCTTCTCTGCAATAAACATATCCTCCTGGACAAGAAGAGAATGATATTCAGATGGACTTTTGGCACCTCTTCCTTACAAACAGTTCCAAGTTCTCTGGAACCCAGATTTAGTACAAGAAATTTTGACCCACAGACTTACTGAGCCAATCCTGAAAGAAAAAAAGTCCTGATGGCTGAAGAGGAGTTCTAAGGAGCAGGTTGATGTTTGGGGTAAAGACCTAGAAAAGAAAATGGGAAGAGCTAATTTCCATTAGTGGAAATAGCTATTTTGTGATCTGGAGGTAAAATGGTTAAAGAGTATTTTTAGGACATTTTTATGTGTATTAAGAAAGACAACTCCATCATTTGACTTCTCTCAATCTTCAAGAGTTCTGGTGTTGAAGTCTTCCCTCAGTGTGTGTCTGCATGTATGTGTGTGTGAGTGCGTATGTGGCTGCATGCGTGTATGTGCGGGTGTGTTTTAAACACAACTCCGTGCTGCTGCCAGCACCAAGATGGCTCAGCTTATTCAGGTTACATATATTAAAGGTATATGTTTAATAAAATTTACTATTTTATGTCTTTTCCATTTTTTATCCTATCCATATAATAGTGGTCATTATTTTTGTTACTTTATAAAATTACAGAAATTTAGAGCTAGAAAACATTATAAGATGTATCTAGTCCTGTACCATTATTTACTGATAAGGAAGCTGAAAGATAGCAAAGTTAACAAGTTCCCAATATAATACAGCTAGTGAGTGAGGCATTGAGAACCAAAGATACGTCAAGAATCAAGTTTTTTGATTCCTACTGTCTCAAACCTGGTATGTAAGCCAATCTTTTCTTCCTTTGGGGAAGAAATTAACAGTTCTGGCAGAATGCTTAAGCAAATTTCTGATGCAGTTTAATTTAAAGTCATGTTATGGGACACTATTTCCTTCCCGCACAGCTGTCAGTCAAGAGTGACCTTTAACCAGATTTTTTTTTTCATTTATACCTAATCCAGTGGTTCTCAAATTTTGTTGCACATTAGAATCACCTGATACAGTTTTTAAATTCCCAACATCCAGATCAAACCCCATACCAATTAAATTAGAATGTCTGGGGTTGGAAACCAAGCATCAATATCCAATATCTTTTAAAGATCCTTCCCTAGGTGAGCCCAATGTGCAGCAAACCACTGATGTAACCTAACAATGATTAACTCTCTCCCTCTCCCTCTCTCAAATGGCCTTACTAAGAGTGAATCTTGGAATTGGCCTACTAGGTGCTTTTTCTTCAGCATGGATTGTCTGTTTTTCTACAGTTTATCCCTGTTTAATTATCTTTCAAAGTTAAATGATATGCTTGGATAATTTTAAAATAACTTTTAAAATAACTTCTATAATCGTTCCTTAAAATCGTTACATTTACATTAGGAAAATCTAAGAGAATCTGGTTACTCTGGGTAAATAAAATCACAACTAACAATTTACTGTCAGAAAAATAGTCTTTGATTAACACCAAATAACTATTTAATGAAGCACCTTACATTTCTTCCATGATTGTGGAAGCACTTGCTTGCTCTTCATTATATAATTATTGGACTGCTAATGCCTTTATGAGCTCTAATCATTTTTTTTTTGGCCTCCTCCCATACATGGATGTAGCTCTAATTGAGTTTACCAAGGAAGAAAATCATGCAATTGTCCATAATAAGGTTAAGAGGCCAATTTTCCTACTTCCTAAACAGCTAGTCACAGAACCACAATATCTGGCAGAGAATACTAGAAATCAGGAAAATCCCCTTTGTTGAGATTCTTATTTTTCTGCCAGATTGTCTAAACCTTGTTCCCTATGCATTCATTACCTTGCAATATTAAATTATATGCTTAAACTATATGAAAGCAGCCAAAACTAATACTATTGAAAAAACAGAAAGACATACGTATTGAACTTTCAGCGTGTGCCAGGCTCTAATTGAACATTTTATACACATTACATGATTTAATCTTCACCAAAATTCTAAGACACATCTTTATTTTACAGTGAGGTAAATGAGACCCTGTAAAGTTAAGTAACATGTCCAAGGCAGATTCTGAATTAATACTGTCAAAAGTTTTTAAAAGACCACTAGATTGTTGTTATTGTTGTTAAATCCAAATGTATTGACTTGCCAGGCAATGGAACATAGGTCAGTAACACAATTCACAGAGTAGTTGGTGAGGGAAAAAGTCAGGGGGTTAATTGCTAAAAAGAAGGAAGAAGTTCATGGTGCTTATTCTAGTTAAGCACTGAAAATTTGCCCTCTGGATAAAATCAAATAAATACATATTGTCTGTACATAGTTTCTTAAATTCCAATTTTCCCAAAGGACTTGTATCCAGAATTTATATTTTTCTAAAACTCTCAAAACTCATTAATAACAATCCAGTTTTTTAACGTTAGGCAAAATATTTGAACTAACACTCTACCAAAGAAAATATACAGACAGCAAATAAGCACATAATAACATGCTCACTAGTCTTTAGGGAAAATGCAGATTAAAACCATAATGAGTTATCTCTGCAAACATATTAGAGTAGCTAAAACTCAAAAAATTAACAGTACCAACTGCTGGTGAATACACAGAGAAACCAGAACTCAAAACATTATTGATGGGAATGCAAAATAGTACAGATGTTCTGGAAAACAGTTTGGTAGTTTCTTAAATAATTAAACCTATGTCTATCATATGACCCGACAATCCCACTCGTAGGTATTTATTCTAGGGAAATGAAAACTTATTTCACACAAAAAATCTGTACATAAATACTTATAGTGGCTTTATTTATAATCTCCAAAAACTGGAGAGAAAAAAACAAATATCCTTCAATAGGTGAATGGGTAACAAACTGTTATACTCACTCAATGGACCACAGTTCATCAATTAAAGAAACAAATTATGACAAGTGCAACAACATGGATCTCAAAGCATTGTGCTGAGTGATAGAAGCTAGCTTCAAAGGCTCCATAGCTATGATTCTGTATATATAATATCCTATAAAAAGCAAAATTGTGAAACAGAGAAAAAATCAATGGTCAGCGAGGGTTGAGGTGAGAGAGTATTTGACTACAAAAGGGCAGTAGGAGAATTTGGAGTGTTATGGAATTGTTTTGTGTCCTGGTTATGGTGGTGATGGCACAAATCTATACAAGGGTTAAAACTCATAGACCTATCCACACACATATATATGCACACACATACACATACAAAAGAATTTTGACATGTTAATATTTTTTAAATAAAATTAAATCTTGGCTTCCCTGGTGGCGCAGTGGTCGAGAATCTGCCTGTCAATGCAGGGGACACAGGTTCAAGCCCTGGTCTGGGAAGATCCTACATGCCACGGAGCAACTGGGCCCGTGAGCCACAGCTACTGAGCCTGCGCGTCTGGAGCCTGTGCTCCACAACGAGAGGCCGCAATAGTGAGAGGCCCGCGCACCGCGATGAAGAGTGGCCCCCGCTTGCCGCAACTAGAGAAAGCCCTCGCACAGAAACGAAGACCCAACACAGCCAAAAATAAATGAATAAATAAAAATTAAAGAAATAAAAAATAAATAAAATTAAATCTTCAATCAGAGGAAAAATCCCATTGCTCATTCATCAAGAAAAAGTCTTCATTTAGATCTAATTGGGGTCTGGTGTACTGAAGACCTGCAAAGTTCATGGTCATTTATCAGCTTTAGTTAATTGGAGTCAACTGTGATGAAGCCCATCATTCAGCTTTCACATATCCTGGAAAAGTGCTATTGTAAGTTAAAAAGAAATCTTTTTCCAGTCGCTCTTCTTGTGCTCCTTCAGCCTGACGCAGCAAGATGAGCACAAAGAGGATAAGTAAATCCTCAGATTTTAGAGTCTACACCACCATATTGGTTTTGAGTGTCATTCTCACAAAATTCCATTATATTTTTTTGATGTAGAATTATCTTATATATGAACCTACAGGATGATGGCTGCTCAAAAGAATTTAAGGCCCTATTAACAACACACTTGACAGTGGCAACAAGTAGAAATGACATAGCAAATGTTTATAAAGCAACTCTTGCACAAGTTTCTATTTGGACCAGCCCAAAACAAGAGCAATATCCAATGGGTTGGTTTTTCCCATCTTGGACATCCAACTGGCTTATTACTGAATTTCACTTAAGGATCCAAATGCAATAGGGTTATTAACCAGCACACAAATGTTACCTTTTTAGTGAGTAAAATACCTAACGTGATTCTGTGGTCTAGCACCTCTAGACAAGCAAGTCTAAAGCTTTTTTGTTGAGTTTGTATAGCATACACAGTCTATACAGTGTCATTTGCCATTATTGCAATTGTAAAACTAGTTTCAAATTCAGCATTTAAGGACCTAAAGCCAAGAGAGAAACCTGTGCTCAAAGCAATGGAAACCAGTATCTCCACCCTCTCCCGGTAGATCTGCATGTCAATAGCTACATGAGAGAATAATTTATCTCAGATACTACCAATATAGAAATATCACATATAAACCCTTCCCAGATGGCATCCTCCTACCTCTCTTCAAGGTTCCCAATGTGAATTGATATTACCACCACATAAATATACCAAGTCACATGCACACAGCCTGAAATTTTGGTAAGTTTTGTCAGTATACATCTTGGGTATCTCAGGTTACAATAGAAGAAGTATAATTAACCCAAGTAGTGCCAAAAAAAATTTTCCTTGATTGATTTGTTGAGTAAAAACATGTTATTAGTTATTTCCTGTGATGGGGTACCATCAGGAATATTTTATACTCTGCAGATTACAGAAAAGCCTTTATCCTTTATAGGGGGTACTCGTGTCATATTTATAAGGATTAAAATAACACTAGGAAAAAAATTTTTACCATTATAACTAGTTTGGGGATTTTTTTTCACATAACTAGTAGCTGTATATTATCAACCTGGATGTTACAATTTTTATAGATAAGATTATTAGTTGTGGGATAATCAGAAATTAGTTTCCATGGGTGAACCTTATCATAATTGCTGATGGTATTATTTTTAGTGGAATATTCTAATAGATTGAAACCTCCCTGGTATTCCAGAAGGATGACAAAACTCAAATTAATTAACTTTCTTGATACAATTATGGTCTTGCTGAATTCAACAAATAGTCGCCTATATAAAGGGTTTGTCCTAAAATTAGGATGGTCAGAAAAATAAGAGATAGCAGTTTCAAGATTTAAAATAGTTAATAAATTAAAATGTAAATAAGTAGTCCTGTTAGTAGGCATTGATCCGAATATCTGGTTATCTGTTTTAGATAATTCAGAGTAAAATATAAGTGAATTAAACCTTGTAAACCTTGTCACTAAGGGAGGAGTCTCTGAAATATTGAATACATTCTCTTGGAGGGAAAAATAAAACAAACAAATTTAAAAAGTGAAAATGATGAAAACTAAAGGTTGACAATAAACACTGCCCAATACAGAAATCAAAAGGTCTGGAACTGAGGCACAGGCAGAAAGGATTCTTAAACATTCTTAAATGGGACTTGCAAGAGAAGAATTGTCAAGAAAGATTTCTAAGATCAAAACAAAAGAATCATATCACTATTTCTGCCTAGACATTGAATCAAGAGATATATAGCAGTATTTAGAACTACTGAGATGCAAAATTCAAGGGTGGATATAGGGGAGGAAAAAATGGGAAATAAGCAAAATGCCCCAGGTTAGGCATGGAACTGGTAGGAGCCACTTGGGTTCTGAGTACAGGTGGTCCAGGATGAATCTCAAGATGTAGTTCTTGATGTAATATCCCTTACACACAGGGTGACCATATAACTAATTACCCCAGCTAGAACTTCTCAAAGAAAAACAGGGCACTAAAAATAATTTATTGTAAATTATATAATTTTTTGAAATGTTATTGACCAACAAATTATTTGTAATATATTACTGGATTGTTTAATACTTTAAATAGTACTATCCAAATACCATTTTTGAAAATAAAATTTTTCTAAAAACTAAAAATAACACATATCTAGCACATTAAACAATATTTTAAAAACCCATATTGAGAATTTGAACATTAACAAATAACAAAAGCAAAAAATTATTCTCATTTTAACCCGTTTTTTAAATAATATTTTTCTCTAATGCTGTATCCTAGTACTTTTCTGAAGAATTGGTTTTTCTATATAATCTTATTCTCTTTCCATGGTTTTCATAAAACTGCCTGCGATTTTCTTAAACATTTTATAATTATTGTCATCTTCAATTGATACTCCTTATAGATACTCCTTATAATATTTTAAAATATTATATCTGTATGGGTGCTGAGATGCTTGGTAAACTCCAAGCACTTTCTGCTAAAAAAGGATATTATCAATAATAATTTTGAACTGAAATGTGTCAATTTCAACCCAAATATTTTCACAAGTACAGCTTTTTTTGCTTCATTCAAAGTGTTTTCTTTAACAAATATTTTTACAAGACAAATCTCATCAAATAAATCATCTCTTTTTATGATTCTCTTTACTGCTTTGCCATACTTGGATGCTGCAAAATTATAGTCCTTCTCAGTTTCATTTCGTTCTAGCATAGAATATAAATTTATCTAATTAAAAATAGAAGCTTCATCAAAAGAGTTTCCTTACAAGTCAAGATACTTCAATATGAAATTATAGAATTTCAAATTTAAATCTTATACTCCATTTGAAATCATAAGTTCAGTTTTGTCATTGGAAAAAGTTCTATGTCATAAAGTTTTGCAATGATTGAAATTTGCTAAAAGTTTTAAATGCTGACATTTTGGGAACTATGTTCATTTACATTGATTAAAATTTTCCACTTATTTTGACAAAAATGCAATAAAAATTTAGAACTTGTTTAGATAAAATTTCTATATCATTACAGTTAAACTTAAGTTGATTTACAAAGAAATTATTCAAAGCTTTAAACGTTCTTAAAATCTATTTGATAATGGACAGCAAAAAGAAAAAATAGATAACCCCATGTTACAGTGTTTATTTAAAATTTGAATTTAGCTACATCACAAAAAATTTGTAGTCCCCTATTTTTATATTAAGATATTTGTAAATCTGTGTAACAATTACACAAATTTGTAGAATTTCAGCTTCTCTCATACAGAATGTTGCACTACAAGAAATCCGGTAGTCAATTTATTTTTTATTTATTTATTTTTTTCGCGGTACACGGGCCTCTCACTGTTGGGGCCTCTCCCGCTGAGGAGCACAGGCTCCAGACGCACAGGCTCAGCGGCCATGGCTCACAGGCCCAGCCGCTCCGCGGCATGTGGGATCTTCCCATACCGGGGCACGAACCCGTGTCCCCTGCATCAGCACACGGACTCTCAACCACTGCACCACCAGGGAAGCCCCAAATTTTAATTTAATGAGAACATTGTTTTTGCCACGACCTTGTGCTCCACCAAAATTCATATGCATATTACATGAAAAACAAATGATTTTACCAACAATGTTGAATTTTTTAACTGAATTTATGGTAATATTCAGAATAATGTCGATTGTTTCAGCTTTGACAGAATAAACTTCCAAAGTTTTGCTTTAACTTCTATAAATTGCATAAAAATATCAAACAAATAATTTTTTATTTGAAGTATCTGATGACAGGATATAAAACTGACATTATTTAACTGATCGCAAACTTCTACTTGTAGAACTGACATATAAACAGAATTGTGTCATAGGTGTACAATAAAATTGAATTGAAAAGGGGCAGAACTAATTTAGAAGAGTAGTCATTAGATACAAATTAAATGCCATGCCTCCCAGAGTGATATATAAAGGCACATTCCACAGACTCACATGTTAAATTGTGGTCTTCAGGCATAATGTTCTTAAAGGAACTATTAATATTTGAAGTATATGGTTCAGTTTTCTGCCTTCAGGTGTTCATGTGGTCAGTTACGTTGCTCTACCTGTGCCTCCATAAACTTTGTTGGTTGGTAAGTGTCCACAAACATCCTGTATGAGTTACGCTTAAGAATCAGAAATTCACTACTTAATTTGTCATTTTTAATGCACTTTTTATCTTTGAAAGCTATTAAACATTAAAAAGTGTTACCAAATGCCAAAATGTATAAATAGCTTTAGATTTATAACTTAACAATAAATGGCAGTACCACTGTAGGGAGGGCAATTAGATCTCTCTAAATACCCTATAGAGCAGGACCGGTCAGCCTCTTTTTCTTCATACAGTTTTTTTCATATCCACTTAATCTAAAATCCCCATTCCCTTTTGATCCCAATGACTGATAATAACTTTATGAATTTCACAAGCTATGGCATGGACCATAGCACAATCGGCTTGTACCTCAAGAGGTTACCTCCCACCCCTACCTGACACCAAAAGATTTAGCTGTTCTCACTTCATGGCCTAGTGAAATCTGTTTTATCAACAAGGGCCCTGCCTGCTGTCTTTGAATGGGAGGTGTTGGATACATGGCATCCAAAAAGGGGCAGATTATTGCTGGTTATCTTTCAGATTTAACTATAATACATATTAGTGAGAACTCTGGCACTGAACAAGTATTGCATAAGACCTTGATAGAAGCTGAAAGTGCAAAATGGATGCACAAACCCATCCCAGTTTGTTTTAATGAAAATAGTAATAATATAATACCTTATTAAAAAATAAAAACATCCAGTATAATCAGTCAAGACATGAATACTACAGATGGAAACTGGCACTGGCATTCTTACATGGACTCTATCATATATGCTTGGTAGTCTTCAAGTGATGATCCTACCATAATATCTACTATTCAATCCACAGAAAAAGTTTCCATATGCATCCTACAAATGTTATTAAGCCTTCACTTTATGAGGAAAAGCTTTCTTATGTACAGAGGTAAATATTTGAACAAGGCCATTTAGTATGACAGTCCAAGTTTTACTCTGCCCTGAAATTTAAGAAATACAGACACCCCCAAACTCAATATTATGGAGGTTGAAGTAAGTAAAGATAAAGATAGTCGCAGAAACTCAGGAACTACTATCTAGATGTACTGACCAACTGACACATCAAATTATCAAATTATCTTTTGGCAATACTTCTAAGTTTGAAACCTAAAAGAGATTTCCTAAAACATTTTAAATGAGAAGGTGTACCCCAACAATTCCCATCTCTCAAGTAAAAACAACAACAACAACCCAACAACAGTGTAGAATCTATTAAAACAAAGACATTTGTCACAAAACCCCCAATGCGAATACATAATGAATTTTGTAAAACCTCATTTCTCACCAGTAATAACACCCTTAATTCCTAACTTGATAAGAGCCTATGGTAAATTTTCAACTCACATTACTTTTATAGGTAAGGATTCCATCAACACAACTGACTAATGTAGATCTGTAACCAAGTTGTTTTAAACTGAAAAAAATAATGTTCCAAGGTGCATGTGTTGATTCAATAATAATATGATAAACTCCCATTGTGCGCAAGACCTATTTTCTAAGGGCTTCAGGTATACCCTGATGAATAAGATATGATTTTATCTATGAGAGGTTTATAATCACCTTAAGAATTTATAGCATCACTTTAAATCAGCCAGGACTCAGCTATCACATAAATTTTTCTGGTAGGCATCAAAATAAATGAAATCTATTGAGCTCTATATATGAGCAATGAACAATCTAATAGTAAAATTAAGACTACAATCCATTCACAACAGCATCAAAAAAAAAAGGTTTAGGAATGAATTTAACAAAAGTACAATACTTGTATACAGAAAGTTACAAAATTTTGCTGAGAGAAAGTAAATGGAGAACTCCACATTTGTGGTTTAGAAGACTCATTATTGATTGCAATTCTCCCTACATTGACCTATAGATTTAATGTAACCTTATGAAAATTCAGGCAGGCACTTTTGTAGCATTTGGTAAACAGATCCTTAAATTTATATGGGAATGGAAAACTAGCATAGTCAAAACAATTTGAAAAAGAAGAACAAAGTTGGAGGTCTTTTACTTTCCAATTTTGAAACTTTCTGTAAAGTTTTGGTCATCAAGAGAGTGTGATACTAACATAAGGATAGACATATGTAGATCAACAAAGCAAAATTAAGAGTCCAGAAATAAACTCATATTTATAGTTAACTGATTTCTGAAAAAGTGTCAAGGCAATTCACTGGGGAGAGGATAGTCTGTTCAAGTAGGTTATTGCATCCCCACAAAGGCCTGAACGTGAATGTTCATAGTAATACTATTCATAATAGCCAAAAACTAGAGATGTCTTAAATGTCCATCAACTGGGGAAAGGATAGGCAAAATGTGGAAATCCATACAGTGGGATATTCTTCAGCAATATAAAAGAACCAACTGCTGGCATCTGCTATATCAGGAATGAACCTCAAAAACATTTTGCAAAGTGAAAAAAGTCAGACATGAAAAGACACATATTGTATCAAAAAGGGCAAATTTATAAAAACAACAGTAAAGCAGTGATTGCTTTAGGCTGAGTGTGAGAAAGAGGACACGTAAATGGACACGAGGGATCTCATCAGGCAGATGAAAATGTCCTAAAATTGATTTATGGTGATAGTTGCACCACTCAGTAAAATTTATAAAGATCACTGAACTGTATGCTTGAAATGGGTAAATGTTATTATATGGAACATATATGCCAATACAGTTGTTTTTAAAAATGAAGGAAGGGAAATATATCTTTAACTGACAAGAAGGTAGGTGGGATAGCAGTTAAGAATATCTGATAATGTATTTTACATTGTGTTCCATAATATATTTCAAATCAATTTGAGATGTAGACAAGTTCTTTCGAACTGAAAAAAGCATCTGACCGTGACCTGATCACTATTATAACTACATAAGAGATTCAGTATGTGATTTTTACTCCAATAAAATGACAGCAACAATGGAAATACTGAGTTACAAGTAGAAGACCGAATTTACCCTGCAGCTCACCCAGAAATAGTCAAGGCTGTGTGAGAAGAAAAAGGAAGGAGACACTCTCCAACAGTGAATCTTAGATGAGACTGACTTGAGAACAAAAACATTCCCAGGTGGTTTTCTTTTTTTTTTGGCCATACCACACGACTTGCAGGATCTTAGTTCCCTGACCAGGGGTTGAACCCATGCCCATGGCAGTGGAAGCTCAGAGTCCTAACCACTGGACAACCAGGGAATTTACCCAGGTGCTTTTAAAGTGTTCATGACCTTCCCAGGCTCAGTCTCTGTTACAAATTGACTGCAGAGCCTGACATTCAACTGTTTCCCTCCTTTAAACATATAGAACCCAAAGTATTATGACCCCTTGAAACGTTATTAGAATATGATAGACTGATCTCAAACTTAAAAACGGTTCAATAAAGTCAGAAATGATTTGTGCTTAGAAAGTGAATCCACAGTAAAACATTTTAGATCTTTATAAGTGTGTACAATAGAAGCTTTCTTGATGTATCTATTTAGCTACTCACAAAAACGAAACAAAACAGAAACTATCTAGTCCCTCCCTAGAGCACACTGATCTGTCCATGGTGTGCTGAATATTCAAAGTCTGTAGTTCTCTCACATAATCCTGGGCATGTCTGCTCCCACCAACTGAATCACAGGTTTACCCCAAATCTGCTACTTACTCTCAAACCATTATTGTAATAATTATATTATTTAAGTAAATAGTATTGATGGTGGAGTAAGAACCCTTCAAAAATATTCTATCAAAGCAAATAAGAACACTGAAAAAATTTGTTGGAATCAACTTTTTCAGAGCTCTGAAAATCAACTAAACGTTTTTAGCAGTACAAGGAGTGTTTATTTTTTTTAAAAATTGTTGAATTTTAGTAAGAACAAGTTTTGTGGCATTTGAACCTGAACTTGCTGTATCTCCCCACCCCAGCTATGCAGTAGCCTTCAAAGCCAAGAGCACCTAATAATCATGGAAGGAAAAAAAGAAAACCAGCAACCTAGAAGCCAATAGACGAGGCAGAATGGGTTGAAGATCTTACAAAGCCCCATTTCCAGAGAATGGGCATTTGACCTATCTAGTGGTTCCCTGGAAGATCTCATTCACAAGCTTTATCGATGTGACTGAGAGCTTGCCCTGTGCAGTCTTTTCCTGAGAGCATTAGTGAAGAATAATCAGAGGAAATTGTTTAACATAGCAGTTGCCTGAGGTGGTGAATTAGAGTTGGGGCGAACAATAGACTAACCAAAACGTTTAAAAGGAAAAGCTGGGGAAGGAGACATCCATTAGGGGGCTTTGAAAACTCTGACATATTCCTGGGAATCTAGAAGTCCATGGGCATGTGTAGGTCATACCTCTTCTCTGAACTTCTGCTGTAATTATTGTCAAAACCTCATCACTTAACACTTGATTATAGGGCACCACTTGTGACTTATAGGTTACCTTCTTCTCCCCAATATTATGTTAACAGCTAACTTTTATATAACACTGACTGTGTGCCAGGCATTGTTCTAAGTGATTTAGATTTGTTGGCTCATTTAATCCTCATAATAAGTTAAATATTATCATTATCCCCATTTTACAGAGGAGAAAACTGAGACAGAGTACTTAAAATCCCAAGGTCAAATAGCTTTTAAGTGGTGGAACTGGGATTCAAATTCCAGTCTTTCAGCTCTACAGGTCATGTTTCTTAAAACCAAGTAACATCACTTCTGTATGGCCTCTAGCTTATAGAAAGGGCAGAGGCTTTGGAGTCAAAGACTTGTGGATATGACTTGCTAATTTGGGGAAATCATTTAATCTCTATGAGTCTCAGTTTTCTCCTCTTTAAAATCGTTCTGATAATACTATTTCATTAAAATTATTATGAATATTAAACAATACTGTGTATAAAAATACACTTTGTATCTTGAAAAGTGCTAATAAAAATATTTACTCATTAGATATTCAGGGAGAAATCAAGAAGAACAGCATGGTAGAGCAGAGTCAACAAGACCTGGGCTTGATTCTGACTTGAACAGTCGCTACCTCTGAGACCTTGGGCAAATCATTTAACCTTCATGGATCTTAGTGTTGGCATCTATAAAATAAGGATGATACACCCTGACTTTCTGGGTTCTGAGGATTAACATAAACAAACAAACAAACAAACAAACACCTAATGAATACTGTGTACTCAACAAACATCATTTCCCTTCCTACTCCACTTCATCATCATAGAGCAATGCCCCATTTCCATTCATTTACTCTGCTATATTTTGCTTCACAACACTTGTGAGATCTGACATATAGTATCAACACTTGTCAGATCTGACATATAATATATCAATTTGTTTATTTTCTGTCACTCCCATCCAGGGTGTTAACTCCTTGAGGTGAGGTCAAGGACTTGTCATTTTCTCCACTGCTGTATTCCCAATAACTAGAACAATGTCTGGAAAATAGTAGGTGCTCAATAAACATTTGTTGAAAGACTCATTATTATCATCTATCATTATCATTGTCATAATTGAGATCATAAGTTTATATCACTGAAATCAATATAACATGAGGCAAATATTCATTAGTATATTTAAGGTATATAATCTGCTCTCAATCCAGTTTTCTCAAAGATTAATCACCAAAATACCCATATCAGAAACACCTTGGGTATTCATTACAGTAGAATTGCTGAATCAATGATGTTCCAGGATATTATCTTTTAAGCAAAATCCACATGGACTTTTGCTTCCTTTTTCTCTTTTAATCCAGACTCCTGTTTACCAGCCATTTAAAGCTCTATTACTTAATATAATTTTTTATTATAATTTGGATAAAGGAAGTATAAGGCTTTTAAATTTTAAATTCAAAATCTCTGAAACTAATTTATTTTCCTAACTGTGTGCTTATAGATTAAAGCCAGAAAAAAGAATTATTTCCTAGTTACCATATATGTAAAGTCCAAATAATTTTTTCTGATCCAGAATATTTGTCATAATTTTTATGAAATGATTTTTCTAATTTTTTTCTGGACTTTGGTGTTTAGAACACATCTTGGATAATTTTTAATTCATTAGAGTTTATAATTTTTGGTTAGCTAAGAGGGTATCATTCAAAATATGACTATGAAACCATCCATATGTTACAAAGAAAAACTTTCACAGTGGGAAAATAAAAAGCATAGTATTTAAGTGACTGCCCCATTGTCATCCCAAATGATTTCACTGAGCTGTGGACCTACACTGTATAGATATGGTAATAATTCCAAAGCTGCAGCAGCTGTCAAGACCACTTAAGTACTGGAGAGTTCAGAGGTACATTCTGAAACTTCTGCCACAGCTTTTTTTTTAATGAAGTATCATTGATTTACAATGTTGTGTTAATTTCTGGTGTACAGTAAAGTGATTCAGTTATATATATATATACACACATACACACACAGATATATTCTTTTTCAGATTCTTTTCCATTATAGTTTATTACAGGATATTTAAGCTCCCTGTGCTATAGAGTAGAACCTGGTTGTTTATCTATTTTATATTCATATATAGTATTTTGTATCTACCAATTCAAACTCCTAATTTATCCCTCCCCCTCTTCCCCTTTGGTAACCATAAGTTTGTTTTCTGTGTCTGTGAGTCTGTTTCTGTTTCTATTTTGTAAATAAGTTCATTTGTATCATTCTTTTAGGTTCCACATATAAATCATATGATAATATGATATGCATCTTTCTCTGTCCGACTTACTTCACTGAGTATGATAATATCTAGGTCTATCCATGTTGCTACCAATGGCATTATTTCATCCTTTTTATGGCTGAGTAATATTCCATTGTGTGTATACATATGTATATGTATATTATAAGTATATATATAATATACACACACACACACATATATATATATATATACTATATCTTCTTTATCCATTCATCTGTTGATGGACATTTAGGTTGCTTCCACATCTTGGCTTATTGTAAATAGCCTGCCACAGCTTTTAAGGTGTTCAGAGCTCTTGCAACTCACTAGGTCATCGACACTAAATACAGTGGTGGTTGTACCTCCACTCCATGTATGTTCTGGGGTTCAAAATCTGGAAATACAATCTCAAAGCAGATTATATATTTACTCAATTAAATATTAGGTATCAATAGTTGTGTACCTTTTGTCCACATGCTATTACAAGCTCAACAGAGGGATGAGTGAAGAGACCATGGGAATAAGCTCTTCCAAGTTGCTCCAAATGACACCTGGAAGAATGGCAAAGAAAGGAGGTCAAGGGAAGCCCCAGCCAATGCCTGAGCCAGTTTTTATCCCCTTTTACTCATTGACCATTATTTCCAGAGAACAGAGAGGTGGAAATCTGTGAGTGATGCTATGACATTGTGAAGTGACTTCTCTGGAATCAGAACTTTAGGTACATTGAAAGGAATTAGCAAATGCCAATTTTTAGCTCAGCACTACTACAGGCATACAGTGAAAGACAGAAGTAGAATATATGGACTTGTTACATCTTAGTTGGAGAGAGTGTCATAAATGGCACTAATTAATATTTTAAAAGACCAACATATAGTACACAGTCAAGAAATATTTGTAAACAGACCCTAGGCAATAAAGCACAGTGGTTAGAAAGCAGCTTTCAGAGTCAGCCTAGCATTTGAATTCTGGCTTTACCATTTACTAGCTATGTCTTTGTGTCTGTGTCTTAATGTTGCTAAACCAGAATTTCCATATCTATTTAATCGTGATAAGCCTACTTCCCAGAGACTTTTTACATGGATTAAAAGCCAGGTGCTATATGTACTCAATAGTAATAAGAATATTAAAAGTAACAAGTATTGAGTGTCTGCTATCTGCTAGGCACTTTTTAAAGTATTAGCTCATTTACTTCTCTTAGGAACCCTATGAGGAATTACAGAGTAGAAAACTGAGAAACTGAGAGAGAGATTTTATACCAGACTCAACATCACACCTAATAGGTGGTGGAGTTGAGATCTGACCCCAGAGTCTACACCCTTAGTCACAGTGCCCTTCTGCCTTTCATAAATGGTAGCCAAAGTAGGAAGGTGGCCAGAGGCAAGTGATGTAGTAGATGTTTAGTCACACCTGTGGGACACCTGGCTACAACATAAAGAAGTCATTAAGTAGATGATAAGCTTTTTATTAGGACACATATATGAAAAACCAGAATCTCTTTAAGGAAATGGGATATAGAGCAATTAATATTCTATTCAACCACCTATAAGAAAAAGAGAAAAAACCTTTTTAGGCATATGAAAGAAACATTAACCTTGAACAACAATGCCGTGATAAAGATCAAGATTTTGTCCCCACAAGAATGCATGCACATTTATGGCATTCCCACAGACTAGACTTTGTTTCAGTTGCTATTACTTAAATCAAGCAGCGTTTCCTACCCTCACTTGGAAGCCACTTGGAAGCCCACAACACCACTATCTTCAGCAGCTTGCCTCACTATTCTTGGAGGCAGCTGGTACCTAAACTAGGAGGGAGCCTCAGCAAGTGTTATAGCAGCCTTTAATCTCTATAATGACAGCACCAAGACCCTAATTATCCAGGCAAATAATTCATGCTACAACAGTGGGAGCAAAGGCCACTTTTGGTCTTTTTCCTCCCACTGTTTTCCTCCAACTAAACTCAAAGAGAAGATCATGGCAGTTATCCAAGGTGGACTTGCCATGAAACAGAATAATGCCTCTCTGGGGAAGTCAAGACTACCTTAAGGATACATGATCCCAGAAAGGGAACAATTCCCTGCAAGTCCTGCAATTTAACCAAGCCTCCCTAACTACTAAACAATAGTCACCTGGTTGCTGCTAACTCCAACGGTTAAAATGTAGTCTTCTAAAAAACAGAACATTTTTATCTTAATATGTTCTTTTGAAACGTAGAGCCGGACTTCCCTGGTGGTGCAGTTGTTGAGAGTCCGCCTGCCGATGCAGGGGACGCGGGTTTGTGCCCTGGTCCGAGAAGATCCCACATGCCGCGGAGCGGCTGGACCCGTGAGCCATGGCCGCTGAGCCGGCGCATCCGGAGCCTGTGCTCCGCGACGGGAGAGACCACAACAGTGAGAGGCCCGCGTACCGCAAAAAAAAAAACAAAAAAACCCTAGAGCCATAGTTTTCATAAGAGCCTGGGCCGGCCTAAAGACAAGCAAAGAAAAACATAAGATATCATACCATTACGTGTACAGACCAAGGGGAAAAAAATCAGAAAGCAGGGCTTCCCTGGTGGTGCAGTGGTTGAGAGTCCGCCTGCTGATGCAGGGGACACGGGTTTGTGCCCCGGTCCGGGAATATCCCACATGCCGCAGAGCGGCTGGGCCCGTGAGCCATGGACGCTGAGCTTGCGCGTCCGGAGCCTGTGCTCCGCAACGGGAGAGGCCACAACAGTGAGAGGCCCGCGTACAGCAAAAAAAAAAAAAATCAGAAAGGAAAATATCCCTGTGGGCTAGTGTATATGTGAAAGCTTTTATTATAACATTTTTAATCCCCATTTCACAGATAAGTAAAGTGAGATTATACAACTTGTTCAAGGTCATATAACTCGTAGTTGAGAATTCAACCACAAGTGTTCTCGGATGAGAATCTAGACTCACTCCACTATACTGAATTATCTCTCCTGAAAATGGTAGGATTTGAACAGGCCCTTAAACAAGTATAGAATTTATCAAAGTTAAGAGAATGCAGAGCATTTTAAAAGAGGCAGGAAATAAACAACAAAGGCACAGAAGTAAACTGGAATGTCTTGGAAGGATATAATAAAGAGATGGTGGAGACAAGCAGAAAATTTTGCAGAAAATCAGTTAGAAAATATGGGAGCACGAAAAGAGCCTCAAGAGAGCAAAATGAAGAAAGTGGTAGTATAGGGAAACTGATCTGATAACTATATGTTTGAAAATAATGCCATTTATTGAAAAACTTCTATGTTCCAGGTAAACATTATCTTATTCAACCTTCATACCTTTGGAAAATAATCATTATTATTGTTATTATTAGTATTATCATTTCTCTTGCTCTGACAGCAACGCTTCTCTGGATATGGAAATCCCATAGTACTTCTCTAAATCTAGATACAAAGCAATAAACTAAACGATACCCACCCACATAATGGGAACCAGTAGAAAGACCTTCTTTTGCGTTTATGTTTTCCAGCCTGACAGTGATCTTCAGAAAGAAATTCTAGACAAAAATTATTCAATTTTTAAAATCTAGAGCTTAAAATATCTGAGTATACACGATTTAAGAAAAACTATCATTCACAAATCTTGATGCATCTAACATGCAATCTGAAAGCTGTATATGAATAAATTGATTTTATAAATAGAAAATGATTAAATAGTGAATTAACTTTGAATGGGTAAGTACTTAATGAAGTATCTTACTCTAAGCATGCTCTTTGAGGAGAAAAAATATTGTGGTGAGAGTTGAACCAAATTTTATTCACATTAGGTTTATATCTATTCGATTCAATAACTTCTTAGAAGACCTACTGTGCTAAGCATTTTCCAGAGGCTTTGGAAGAATCAGTCCCTCTACCAGGCCCTGTGACACTAATGGTCATGTTTTCTATTTGTTCACCCCCACCCCCTTCCTCTCCTTGCACAGGTCTTTAGATCAGGGTGCACACCTGGCTCAAGAGTAGCCAATCTTTAATCTTCCCAGGAACCCACAATAAATTATGGCCTGGCTCTAAAATAAGAACTATAAGAATCCTCCCTTGGAAATTTGAAGTAAGGGACTATGAAGAAAATTGCTAGATAGTGATGAAAGCTGAAAGCTGAAGTCATGTACAGTCCATGCTAGAACAGTGTGGGCATTGTGCCATCAGATTTAGAGGAAGCTGATCTGACAGGGAGAACATGAGGCAGAAATGAGAGAGGCCATGCACCCCCTGAGGGAGAGAGAGAAAGAGATAAAAACAAAATCCTTAGTTTCTAATGTTTTCCCAGTTCCATTTCCCAAGAGTCTTGTACATACTCTGGTGCCTGTATTTAGATGTCTGTGTGATTTCACTAGCTGTCCTTACAATAACCTTCTTGTTGAGTGCTTTTCAAGGCTTTTCTCTTCCCTGCCAGAAAGATATTCTTGCCTAAGTTGCCTGCCGTGACTCCAGCTCCAAACTATCTATCATTCCAAGGGTTCAAAGATGACTTAAGGAGAGTCCTGCTCCTAAAAATCTTGCAACCAGGTGGAAAACAAGTACAGAAACATATCACGTATAATACAAGACAGACTGTGTAAAAGAGTACAAAGTACAATCAAGGTAGCATGGAAAGAATGTCTGATTCAAATTAGTTGTATCTAAGAAGGCTTCTTGAAGAAGGTGAAATTTTCACCTTCTTAAATAATGTTAGGACTTCGAAAGTAAGGAAAGGTGGAGAACTACATTCTAGTGAGGGCAAACAGCATTAACAAACACTCAGTAGCAGAACAGGGCCACTTCTGTGAAGAGCAGTTTTTCTGAAATGAGTTTACTATATGGTGCACATAGAATGGGAGAATTTAAGAGGAGATAAAAGATAAGCATGGTATATGCCATAAAGTGTGAAAATTATTGTGTAGCCCATGGAGACTTTTAATTGGAGAAATTAGTTTATTAATGTACATCTCTAGTAAGCTTAAAATTCAGTATTTAGTGTTTACTAGAAGGAGAGAAAGGCAAGATGAGATACCAGTTATTAGGCTAACTGATTCTTGTAGGTTTGGTCCTAGAAGGCCTAAAACTGACTTTTCTGAGTTAAATGTATAAGCAAGATTCAAGGAAATTTGTTTAGAAAACAGAGTTCCACAGGTCACATGGAAAGTGTTGCGAAAGAAATCAATAGTAAGAGGGTAAGCCAAGAGGAGAGGATGGACAAGGCAGTGCAAAGCTTAAAGTATGAGAGAAAATAGAATGTGAATGGCATGAGAATGTGCAGGATGACAGAGTTGAGAAGCATGGTGAAATTAGTTAGTCTCAAGGTTCCAAAGGAATTCATTTGTAAAGTAATTGTAGTGGTTTGCATTTATCAGTGTGTCATGGTGACTCAATAAGTTAGTGAGTAATCAGACCATGACAACCAAAACACTGAACTGGATATTTAGAACTCACCTTAGCTACACTTCTAGATCCTAGGAAAATTCCTTCATAACGTGACTCCTATGAAGGGTATTAACACCCTTGTAACCCAAACTAAAATAAGTATCAGATATTTATATTTCTAAAAAGGTATTAATCCCTTCAAAGTGAAAAATATTATTATTTCCCCCTAAATAGACCATTATAAATTTTATAAATGAAATACTCAAGCAGTCTAAAATTTAAAATATCCATCTAGGTACCATATTATTTATGAAGCAGTCACTGGAAATCACTTGACCTCTTTCTGCCTTTTCCAAGTGACTTGAACAAGCATTTGGTGAATGGTAGTGTTTAACTCACTCAGAAATTATTCAATGAGCTCTGTTAACATGCTGTAGACTATGGGGGAATCAGGTGTTGATAAGGGAGATAGTCATTATAAGAGGCATTCCTTTATTTCCACCTCTTTCATTATTTTTTTCTCATTAGATAAAATAGTAGTTATTGCCTACAGAATAATCCTAAGTACGATCTTAAGCATTGTGTTCTTTCTGGGATGGAGAAAGAAAACAATATAGTCAATATATTATGCTTGATATTTTATATTATTTGAAAAATTATGTTCAGGATGTGAAAAAACTAAACTAGTATGTGATACAAATTAGTAAGAACATGATGAACTAGGAGAATCATGAGCAAGTACTTAAATAATTCTGGGTATTTAAAATCAAAATAAAGAAACCTCCTCTAGGATAAAATTGAGGAATGGTGAAAACTCATACCATTGTCTATGAAAAATATCTCCTCAACCAAATCAAACATCTCCAGCTGAGTACAAATTTCCCAAAATATCTTATATGAGGAGTCTCTGAAGGATCCATCTAACAGTATTTCATTTAGAAAACTGAAATGAGGAAGAGGGCCTGTGAATATTGGCCATGGGAAAGTAGAAAATATAGTGTCAATGGTCATGTAAGGAACTGGATAGAGTTGAGGAGATGTCAGTTTTGGAATCAGAGCTAAGCTTAGACGTCCCTTCTTGTTAGTTGTATAAACTTCAAGAAGTGGCTTCATCTCACAAGTCCCCATTTCTGCTCATGTGAAGTAGAAAGTAGGGATGTTAATATCCTTCTCACAGGGTTCTCACAAAGATTATTTGAAATAGGCAATGTTGGAAATTCCTGGCACTGAGTGAGTACTCAGAACACTGGTTCCCTTCTTCTTTCACCTACTACATCATCATTTGGTCTTCTAGGATTAGGCCTACAATTATCACACTCTAGAATTAAGGAATTTTAGCTGTGGGGAATCAACTCATGAATTACATATTCTAACAACTCTCTTAAAATCTCTGATGTGTAAAATATAGCTTTCATTAGAAACATGACACAATATGAAGATATTATCCTTTGGGGCTAATTTAGACAATCAATGAGTTGATATTTGAAGCATTTCACAAGTAAAGGAAAAATGATTAAAGAGTTATTATCTATTGTTTTTAATTATTTAAAATCCAAGAGGTAGCTATAATTTAGAGATGACTGAAATTGAATTGTATTTCTGTGTTCTGTAGAAGGTAAGAAATGTGTAGATTACACCCCAACCACTTTAAGAAATTCCAGTCATGTTTATTCAAAATGAGAGTAATGTTCAAAAAAAGATGCAGATATCATTTTACACATTGCATCGAAAATAAACATTATCTAAAAGAGTGATACCACAGCCTATCAAAGTTAAGTGGGCCTTGAGAGGCACACACGCCTAGAAACACCTCCAGGTCACACTTAATCCATCATTTATTTTTGAGGTAGTTAATTTTAAAGATATATAATTTTCACCACAACCCCAAAAAGTGAAAGTACTTGAAAGCACTTTCTTATGCATGAAACATTCTGGAGACAATTACAGGTTATGGAATTGGTCACTGCATTTTGTTAACAATCAAAACATCCTAAGTTGCAACCCAACTAAGTATTTATAAAGCAGATATACAACAGAGTTGGAATTAGAAATAAAATGGCCTTGCCTCTAAACTCTATCTTAATTTGCCTCTTGTTAGGCTTCATTCCTCCAAAGTTGATGTGCTTTATGTCAATCAAACTGATTATGTTTTTTAATAAATTGAAATCATCATCCCTACACCACAACCTGTAAATTATTTAAGACTTTATGATTTTGGAAGAATTGAGAAGTCTTGTCTTACAACAAAGTTGTCACTTCCTCAGTATAATCTCTTGTGGTTTCTTAGTGTTTTTATTTCATTCTTTGAAAGTTCTTAAGCTCTATAATTGTATTATGTTACATAATTTGGTGATTGTAAATGATCAATTCATGAGTGCATAAAGACATTTGATTTAAATTAGAGTAAGGTTCAATCATAGTAAGTCCAAAATGATCGCTTTGAGTCCTATTATTTCCAATTAGTTTCATTCTTCCTCCATGGCAATAAGCTGTATGCATGGATCTCATTAGCGTTTTATATATATGAAAAAAAAAAAAAAACTGAGATGAGGTGGCAGTACAAGTCACCAGAAAAAAATTATCTCAAATATATTGTGGTTAATGGAGAAGTAAATTTGCCTAAAATTATAAACATTATGTCATTAAAAATGACATTATAAATTCTTAGTATCTAGAACCTCATTCATCTTTGCCATTCCAGCCTCCTGGTTTATGGTCACAGATCACATGTTCCATCATGAGATCATGAGAGTGTTGAAGGTATCTGGAAGCAGTGAAAAAGCTATAAACCAGGTAAGGCAAAAATACACTACATGTGCTACCACCATCCTACACCCAGAGCAAACATCATTAATCATGCTGCTCTTTTTCACTGAATTCATCCAGAGATTTTATATACAATTCTATTAAATGATAAGAGCTGTGGTTAAATTTTATAAAATGCTCAATCCAACTCATTTTCTTCTCATGTCAGTTAATAAAATAATTGAATGATAATAATTCCTCAATTAAAACATTTTAGTTTTTTAATTGAAAAAAGTTTTTGCTGTAAGGGTCAAAATAGACAATAAATGATGTTATGTTGCTAATGGCCTATTGCTGTCTGTCTAAAATAGATTACTGATCTTTTAAAGTAGTACGCAAATTGATCATGCTGAGTGCTATATATTTTAACTTTTTATTATGGAAACTTTCAAATATTAAAAAAAAATAGAACTCTTACGTACATGCCATGCAACTCTCTCCAACAGTTATTAACTTTCTGCTGGTCTAATTTTACCTCACCCTTTGCCCTTTTATTCTATTTTAAGGCAAATTCTAGAAAGCATGTAATTTTACATATAAATACCTCAATATGTATCTCTATCAGAAAAGAACTTCTAAAACATATCACAATATCATTACCACACTCAACAAAAAAAATTTTTTGCAATAATTTAAAATAATTCCTTAATGTCAACAAGTAACCATCACATGTTTAATTGTCCCCAATTGTCTGAAAATGTCTTTATGAATTTTCTGGTACAAAGCAGGAATCAAGATTCAACTGGTTGATAAATCTCATAAGATACCTTTTTTTTTTTTTTTTTATGCGGTTCACGGGCCTCTCACTGTTGTGGCCTCTCCCGCTGTGGAGCACAGGCTCCAGACGCGCAGGCCCAGCGGCCATGGCTCACAGGCCCAGCCTCTCCGCGGCACGTGGGATCCTCCCGGACCGGGGCACGAACCCGTGTCCCCTGCATCAGCAGGCGGACTCTCAACCACTGCACCACCAGGGAAGCCCAAGATACCTTTAAATCCCATCTCTTATTTTTTTTTTTCATGCTCTTTGCTGAAGAAACTGGTTATTGTCTATAGAATTTTTCTACTCTGTATATATCTAATTGGATCCTTATAATGGTATTTAATATGTTCTGCTATCTTCTGTATCTCCTAAAAGTTGGATTAGAAATAGAGGCCTTATTGATTTAGGCTTATTTAATTAATTAGATTTTTTTTTCCTTTTGGCAAGAATATTTCATCCATGGAGATGTTCATTATTGTTTTACTTCAGGAAGCACATGCCTCAATATCACTTATTATGGTATTAAGAACAGCCCATCCATTATCAAGTTCCCCATCAACTTTTCACGTAATGATTCTAGTAGCTATTTATGATTGTTGTCTTAATCCACTATTTTATTAAGACTTACAAAATGGTAATATTTAGCGTTTTGCATGTATTCAATAGCAATTATTTTTCCATAAATAAACTCTCTCTTGTAAACTATTAGGTATTCTGAACTATAGTATGTACAGAAAAGGCAGAGGAAATAATTGAATCCTCCCTTTTATCAATTTTCAAAAATATGAGTTGTTGCCCTAGCTACTTCCAAAGGTGTTCAAATTGTTTTGTGTTTTTGCTTTTATGCTTTTTTGATTGCTTTGAGGATGATTAAGTGTTTCACTGCATTGTGGTTGTTATTCTTTTGTCCCATCTTTGACCAGTGAGAGCCCTTCAGGTTGACTCCTGTGTAATTTTAACATGATCATAATACACTTGGATAGATTTCTTTTATTTGCCTGACAAGATGTCCCAGGCTCATTCCTGCCCTGAGTTGCAATCAGTCATTTCTCTAAAGAGCCTTGGTTTCTTTTAGTGGGAAATGGAATTTAGAAGCTTCTATCTGATTTCTGGAATAGTCGTTGTGACTATGTGGTCATTGCCACTATGGCTTCTCAGTGTACAAACCTAGAAAACATATATTGCTCATCCACCAGAGGGCAGACAGCAGAAGGAAGAAGAACTACAGTCCTGCAGCATGTGGAACAAAAACCACATTCACAGAAAGATAAACAAGATGAAAAGGCAGAGGGCTATGTACCAGATGAAAGAACAAGATAAAATGCCAGAAAAACAACTAAATGAAGTGGAGATAGGCAAACTTCCAGAAAAAGAATTCGGAATAATGATAGTGAAGATGATCCAGGACCTCGGAAAAAGAATGGAGGCAAACATCAAGAAGATGCAAGAAATGTTTAACAAAGACCTAGAAGAATTAAAGAACAAACAGAGATGAACAATACAATAACTGAAATGAAAATTACACCAGAAGGAATCAATAGCAGAATAACTGAGGCAGAAGAACGGATAAGTGACCTGGAAGACAGAGTGGTGGAATTCACTGCTGCGGAACAGAATAAAGGAAAAAGAATGAAAAGAAATGAAGATAGCCTAAGAGACCTCTGGGACAACACTAAACGCAATAACATTCGCATTATAGGGGTCCCAGAAGGAGAAGAGAGAGAGAAAGGACCTGAGAAAATATTTGAAGAGATTATAGTCAAAAACTTCCCTAACATGGGAAAGGAAATAGCCACCCAAGTCCAGGAAGTGCAGAGTCCCATACAGGATAAACCCAAGGAGAAACACTCTGACACACATAGTAATAAAATTGGCAAAAATTAAAGACAAAGAAAAATTATTTAAAACAACAAGGGAAAAACGACAAATAACATACAAGGGATCTTCCATAAGGTTAACAGCTGATTTCTCAGCAGAAACTCTACAAGCCAGAAGGCAATGGCATGATATACTTAAAGTGATGAAAGGAAAGAAGATACAACCAAGATTACTCTACCCAGCAAGGATCTCATTCAGATTCAAAGGAGAAATCAAAAGCTTTATAGACAAGCAAAAGCTAAGAGAATTCAGCACCACCAAACCAGCTCAACAACAAATGCTAAGGGAACTTCTCTAAGTGGGAAACACAAGAGAAGAAAAGGACCTACAAAAACAAGCCCAAAACAATTCAGAAAACAGTCATAGAGACATACATATCCATAATTACCTTAAACGTGAATGGATTAAATGCTCCAACCAAAAGACACAGGCTTGCTGAATGGATACAAAAACAAGACCCATATATATGCTGTCTACAAGAGACCCACTTCAGACCTAGGGACACATACAGACTGAAAGTGAGGGGATGGAAAAAGATATTCCATGCAAATGGAAATCAAAAGAAAGCTGGAGTAACAAGACTCATATCAGATAAAATAGACTTTAAAATAAAGAATGTTACAAGAGACAAGGAAGGACACTACATAATGATCAAGGGATCAATCCAAGAAGAAGATATAACAATTATAAATATATATGCACCCAAAATAGGAGCACCTCAATACATAAGGCAACTGCTAACAGCTATAAAAGAGGAAATCAACAGTAACACAGTAATAGTGGGGGACTTTAACACCTCACATACACCAATGGACAGATCATCCAAAATGAAAATAAATAAGGAAACAGAAGCTTTAAATGACACAATAGACCAGATAGAATTAATTGATATTTATAGAACATTCCATCCAAAAACAGCAGATAATTTCTTCTCAAGTGTGCATGAAACATTCTGCAGGATAAATCACATCTTGGGTCACAAATCAAGCCTCAGTAAATTTAAGAAAATTGAAATCATATCAAGCATCTTTTCTGACTACAACACTATAAGATTAGAAATGAATTACAGGGAAAAAAATGTAAAAAACACAAACACATGAAAGCTAAACAATATGTTACTAAATAAACAAGAGATCACTGAAGAACTCAAAGAGGAAATCAAAAAATACCTAGAGACAAATGACAATGAAAACACGATGATCCAAAACATATGGGATGCAGCAAAAGCAGTTCTAAGAGGGAAGTTTATAGCTATAAAAGCCTACCTCAAGAAACAAGAAAAATCTCAAATAAACAATCTAACCTTATACCTAAAGGAACTAGAGAAAGAAGAACAAACAAAACCCAAAGTTATCAGAAGGAAAGAAATCATAAAGATCAGAGCAGAAATAAATGAAATAGAAACAAAGAAAACAATAGCAAAGATCAATAAAATTAAAAGCTGGTTCTTTGAGAAGATAAACAAAAGTGATAAACCATTAGCCAGACTCATCAAGAAAAAGAGGGAGAAGACTCAAATCAATAAAATTAGAAATGAAAAAGAAGTTACAACAGACACCACAGAAATACAAAGCATCCTAAGAGACTATAACAAGCAACTCTATGCCAATAAAATGGACAACCTGGAAGAAATGGACAAATTCTTAGAATGGTATAACCTTCCAAGACTGAAACAGGAAGACATAGAAAATATGAACAGACCAATCACACGTAATGAAATTGAAACTGTGATTAAAAATCTTCCAACAAACAAAAGTCCAGGACCAGATGGCTTCACAGGTGAATTCTATCACACATTTAGAGAAGAGCTAACACCCATCCTTCTCAAACTCTTCCCAAAAATTGCAGAGGAAGGAACACTCCCAAACTCATTCTACGAGGCCACCATCACCCAGATACCAAAACCAGACAAAGATACTACAAAAAAAGAAAATTACAGACCAATATCACTGATGAATATAGATGTAAAAATCCTCAACAAAATACTAGCAAATAGAATCCAACAACACGTTAAAAGGATCATACACCATGATCAAGTGGGATTTATCCCAGGGATGCAAGGATTCTTCAATATACACAAATCAATCAATGTGATACACCATATTAACAAATTGAAGAATAAAAACCATACGATCATCTCAATAGATGCAGAAAAAGCTTTTGACAAAATTCAACACCTATTTATGATAAAAACTCTCCAGAACATGGGTGTAGAGGGAACCTACCTCAACATAATAAAGGCCATATACGACAAACCCACAGCAAACATCATTCTCAATGGTGAAAAACTGAAAGCATTTCCTCTAAGATCAGGAACAAGACAAGGATGTCCACTCTCACCACTATTATTCAACATAGTTGTGGAAGTCCTAGCTATGGCAATCAGAGAAGAAAAAGAAATAAAAGGAATACAAATTGGAAAAGAAGAAGTAAAAAAAACAAACAAAAAAATATTTTCAGAGAAAGAAAAATAAATAAGTACATGCATCTCCGATTCAAGTTAACAATTACAGAATTTTTACTTAATTTTTCTATTTTATAATTATTTTCTCTTACTCTGAATATCTGGTTCCTAACATTAACATCATTACTTATTCACTTTATGCTATTAATCTGTGTATCTATTAAAATAGTTTTAAATAGTTTTAACAATCACCAGCAGCAGTACCAGTGAATGCAGTTTAATATTTCTTTGTGGTTCTTTTGTCTTTACAATATATCCCACTAGTCATGTAAAGTCAAAATACTATATTTAAAAACCACAGAACATTATTCTTCTTTGCATCGTTTTCTGTGACATAGAATTAAGTTCATTAATTTCTTTTTGTTTTCTATTTTACAGATTGATTTGCTTTTTTCTTTTTAAATTAACTCTGCTTTTAACTACATGAAATACTTACATGATTCCCAAGCCAAAACTATAAAACAAATCTAGCTTCCATCACTATCTCTTCCCCACTTTCTTCCACATCCCTATAAAGAATCATTTTATTAGTTTTGGGCACTATTTCTTTTTGAAAATATTAGCAATACACACACAGAGATACATATATATTCACCCATACAAGCCAATACTTCTTGCTTGAGAAGAAACTTACAGTATACGTTCTTCTGCACCTTGTATTTTTGTTTTCGTTTTTGTTTTTTGCAGTACGAGGGCCTCTCACTGTTGTGGCCTCTCCCGTTGCGGAGCACAGGCTCCAGACGCGCAGGCTCAGTGGCCATGGCTCACGGGCCCAGCCGCTCCGCGGCGTGTGGGATCTTCCCGGACTGGGGCATGAACCCGTGTCCCCTGCATCAGCAGGCAGACTCTCAACCACTGCGCCACCAGGGAAGCCCCTTGTATTTTTAATTAATGGTATATTTTGAGATTACTCCAAACATTTTTATTTATTTATTTTTAAAAATAAATTTATTTTATTTATTTATTTGGGTCTTCATTGCTGCGTACGGGCTTTCTCTAGTTGTGGAGTGCGGTGCATGGGCTTCTGATTGCAGTTTCTTCTCTTGTTGTGGAGCATGGGCTCAAGGCACACGGGCTTCAGTAGTTGTGGCACACAGGCTCAGGAGTTGTGGCTCGCAGGCTCTAGAGCGCAGGCTCAGTAGTTGTGGCGCACGGGCTTAGTTGCTCCACGGCATGTGGTATCCTCCCAGACCAGGGCTCGAACCCGTGTCCCCTGCACTGGCAGGCGGATTCTTAACCACTGCGCCACCAGGGAAGCCGTAGACGTTTTGATTAAATGTGCATATTCCTTTTTTGGTGGGTGGGTGCAGTTTAATCTGTGTGGATCCAGTAATCAACAGGCATCTCTCTCCCTATTCAAATTGAAGGAAACATCTAAATACCATCCAATACCTCATTTCTTTGTGCACAACAATGTCAATGATATGCAAACACAGGCACTTCACGGTGAAAGAGTGGTTTGTCAGAGTGGATAGTGAATGGGCTTCTCTTCTTGCTTCTGGTTACTCTGAGCTCTGCCTGGGAGCGGGGATCTTGCTGGGCGGCATCCAGGAGGCTCTCCCAGGTCAGATCTGCACACTGTAGACATTGCCTTTGTTGCTCAAAAGGATGGATCTGAGTCAGAATGGGTCCAGGAAACCGAGGTCAGCATTGCTCCAGTCACAGAAAGGACAGGGAGGCCTCCATGATCACGAGAACGCTGGTCTTCTAGGAGATGATGCGTCTAGTGGAGTTTAAGAAGCCAGTCAGAGTTAGGGAACAGACGGTTGACTCTGCCAGTGATTTCTTCCCCTTTAGTTCCCTATCACAGGGCACAGTCGCTTATATGCAGCAGGCACGCAATAACTGTTCATTGAATGAATGGATGGATGATTCGTTCCCCCAAATTGGTGCATATATATCTTGAACACGTCCCTAGATCAATTCTTTAAAATGATTTCACTTGTAAGATCTTCAATCGCCTGCTCCCCCTGCTGCTTCTCGCGGCCGCATTGGGGCGCTGTGGTGGGGCTGGGCTCGCGGGCGTCCCCGCCGCCGAGTCGCGCCGTCTCCCGGCAGAGCTGCAGCTGATCACGCCAGCCCCGGCGCCCGCCCGGGGTCAGGGGCCACTCCAAACATTTTTAGAAACCTACTCTATTTAACAGATGTACCATCATTCTATACTGGAAGGCTATTTTTAATATCTTTTTAAAATAACTTAAAAATAATTTTCTAATAATTTTGCAAGTAGTTCATTATTCCTAAAGAGCTTTTTAAAATTTTTAGTCTATGACACCTTATTTCTCATTGAAATAAAGTTAACACTGTACTTTTTTGAAACATTCCTCTTTCAAGCACAAACTGGCTGACTCTCATATGAAAATGTATACATCCACAATGGAAAAAAATGAATTACACTTTTCTTTAAAAAAGTGAAATTTGTGGTTAATGTTTCTCCTTTGACACGGATTGAAGTATAGCTTTTACTCTGTGGGTTATAGAACACAAGAAAATAAGGAATAAATTATTGGTTTAAGGTCATAAGCACTAACCATTCCTTATAAATTTTGATGATGAAAAGAACTTTCTAAAACGTATCACAAATTTGAAAAATAAAAGTGTTGAGTCAAACAAGTTCACATTTTTCATAACACATCTCCATTACCTCTGCCAACACAGAAATGGCATAAATTTTCAATTCATGTATGCAAAATTACTGAATACATAAACACATCACAAGAATATATCAAGTGAAGTTGTCGCCAAGGCAGGAGTCATCAAGGATATTCCATCAAACAATTCAACAATCATATATTGGGTCCCTATTGTACCCAGTCACATAGTAGGTCAAGCACTCCACTAGCCACTGGGAATACAAAGCTAAATTGGCTTCCTAAGTCTAATTTTTCTACTAACCTGTGAATTTTTTAAAGGGTTGACAAAAGACAGGCTTAATTTACAAATTCTGGAAGAGTGTGCTAAGGACAATAATTATTTTACAAACTACAGTGGAGGTAGCACAGAGGTGAAGTTCAGGTGATTAATTCATGGAAGAGCTTCCCATCAAAATGACAGCTGGGCTGGGCTGTGAAGGATAAATAACTCTCAGTGTAAGATGAGCAAAGGAATCCCTGGCAAAGGGAAAAGCAAAGAATACTACATTATCCATTATAAAAATCTGCAAAAGACCTTTCCCAGAGCCCAGTATCTCTAGCAGCTTTAAAAATATTCAGGTCTGGGTGCCACCCTACCCCCTACAAATGAACATTCAGATTAATTAGCCTGGGGCAAGCCTGAGCATAAGAATTTTTTAAAGTTTCCCAGGTAATTCAATGTGAATCCAAGGCTGACAAGCATTGCAATAACTGGAGCTATCGAAAAAGATTTGAACACTGTGTGAATAGATCTTTTTAGTTCTAAGATAGAGGGATGTCCTTTTTGCTTATAGAAATCCTGTATTTGCTGTCTGACACTATAGCCTGGGTGTAATGTTCTTAATATTCCCCTCTATCACTTTCAAATCAAGAAATGGTCACCTTTTCCAATGCATATTAAAATCAACATTCTAAAATTATGTCTTTGTTTTGCTTGTCTTTATAAACATATAAGAGCAGTGACGCTCTTATCGCTTATAACAAATTAGGCTTCACCTTAAGTCAATATTTAGTGCAAGTGAAGGATTACCCGTCTTTTTGGCCATTAATGCTTAATTATGCATTTCATTAAGTAACGTTTTTACTTTAAAAGGTTCATTAGTAACAATTAGTCTTCTCTCTTTTCTAATTTATATGCACCTGTTTCTAATTACAGTGCCACCATGTCAGCCTTAGAAAATGCATCATGCATATTTCTGCCTACCCAAGTATTTTCACCTTCCTGTTTAAGAAGTAACTCTACCTTTTTCCATCTTAAATGCATTTTCTGTTCTTTTCTGGTATAACTTGTGTGTGCTTCTCCAATATTTAAAAGGTAAATATGAGCATTTATATTTTGTTCTTGTTCAAAGGCCTACATCTCATTGAACGTGGTGAGCATGTCTGAAAGAAAAGGAAACAAGAAGCACCCCCCGAAATTGGTAATCATTAGATTTTTAAAAAATTCTGTGACCCTGCCATGACTGAATGTTTGTGTCCCCTCACCCCACAAAATTCATATGTTGAAGCCCTAATCCCTGATGTGATGGCATTAGGAGGTGGGAACTTAGGGAGGTAATTAGATTTAGATGAGGTCATGAGGGTGGAGCCCTTCTGATGGTATTAGTGCCCTTATAAAAAGAAGATAAGGCTAGAGCCCCCCTCTCTCCAATTTCAACACAAATTAGTCCTAACAAGAATTTTTTTTAAAAAGAATGATGTTTAAACAAGATCATTTAATTGTTTTTAGGTTTTGATTATATAACATATATATAAACTGGAGACATGAATTCTACTTCAGAAAAAAATAATTAATTCCCTATAAACAGTGAAGGGAATTCTCTTACCAGGGTAAAGCATAAGGAAAACATGTTTTCGACATTCTCACTCTTCACCTGGGGCATTTTCTTATTTATCCCTCCTTGACCAACTGTCAAATTCCATACACTATCTATGACATTTTACCCCAAGCCTCTCTAGTCCCAACAACAAAACTTGGCTATCCTTTTTACCATCTCCTCTGATCTCAGTTTTCTGGCAAGGACTTGAACAAATTCTTTTTTTTTTTTTTTTTTTTTTTTTTTTTTGCGGTACACGGGCCTCTCACTGTTGTGGCCTCTCCCGTTGCAGAGCACAGGCTCTGGATGCGCAGGCTCAGCGGCCATGGCTTACGGATCCAGCCACGCCATGGCATGTGGGATCCTCCCGGACCGGGGGACGAACCCGTGTCCCCTGCATTGGCAGGCAGACTCTCAACCACTGCACCACCAGGGAAGCCCCTGAACAAATTCTTATACATACATTCATGAATGACAGTAAGTTCATTTCAAGTACATTTATGAATCTTTGTAATTATTATCTACAGCATCTATTTTAAAATGGGTAAGTTACCCTAATGCTGAGAATTGAAGTGATGTTGTGGGGAAAAAAATGTACTAAACAATATGTCAAAAGACCTAGTTTCACAACTCTAACTCACTTAACCTTTCTGATCCTCAATTTTAACAACTGCAAAATTTATGTAATTTCCACTTTCTTTGTTGTGAGGATTATATGAAAGTTAAAATTACTTTGAAGCTTTTAATATATATGGGAATATTACATTTGTATGTATATATGTGAATAAATATGCACATACACATATATAATTAGATAGTATTACTTAATATGGTGGACCACATGGACCTTTTATTCCTACCTTCTACAATTTTCAAACAAATAAATGACTGGTTAAGTTACTAGATGAAAAAGGGAAGAGAAATGACCTTTCAACAGAAAAGGGTTGCTATATTCCTTGGAGACTACCACTGAGATGCCCAGAGAAATAGCTTTTAGAAAAATAGTCACCATTTCATACCTTTAGCCTTCCAAGTCCAATAGAGCTGAATTTGACACAGTGGGAGAATACAGAATAAAAATGGCCCTGTAGGTAATTTCATCCTATTATGTTTATATGAAAGGAAGACTGTGAACTCTATGCATTTTTTTCAGTGTTCCTTCTTACAGTTTTAGTGCACGGATCAGAACCAACTGAAAGCTATGTGCTGAGGGTTATAATTTCATAGGAAGTAATGCGGTAAAAAATCTGATGGCTGTGTACCCATAAGGAGATAACCTAGGGAAGACATCAGAAGCAAAATAAGATTGTCTTAAGTACACCCATTTAGGACCTGCCTATCCCATAGACTCTACCACTACAAAATTATGGATTGGTCAGGAGCAGCTGAAAAGCTTGTAAGATATGCAGAGGAAACAAGTTCAGGCTAGTGTGTAATCTTAAAGCTGCTGAGGTGGGAAAATCACTAATTGCATTTTCTGAGCGACATTTTTGATCACCCTATCTTCTCATTAAAGAGGATTTTCTGAAAATTGAAAGGGTGTTAGGATGTTGAGAAATCAGCTAAGTGGCGATGTGTTTGCCCAGAATATCATTTTCTGTTTTTGTGGGGATTAGCAGGAAGAGTTGGTTTTGTTGTTGTTTTTCCCAGAAATCATCCTATGTCTGAGCAGTTATTTAGGAAGACCTTATACACAATATTTCCTGACATGACTACTAAAGTGGATAGAAATTCATGCCAACAAGACATAAATGTCATTGGTTCCCTTTCCTTGTAATTTTTCAGAAGAATCTTATATAAATGTACAGATGGGAACAACCAGTAATGGGATTACTCAGTGGGAAAAAGAAAGTACAACATAATGAATGGTGAGCTTCCGGGCAAGAACAACATCAGCAGGAGATAAAGAGAAGCTGAGCTGTGTTCAGACTGAAAAATTATTAGAGAAGAAACAGATTAATCTCTGCTAATACGTTAGTGGCTGGATGAATACAGTAGCTGTATCACTCATGTTGTGATAACTATTTGTTCTGTCTGAAGACAGAATCTAAATACTCAGGCTCTGGTGCTGCTGAATAGATGGAATTCTGGCACTTTAATAGAATCATTTAAGGGAAGGCAGTGGCCTTTTGGAAAGAGAGCACTTCTCATATCCAAAACGCCATGAGATCGCCTGGGGAAACTGACGAGCTAACAATGAAGTAAGTGGACAGAACAAGGGAGAGGACAAAAGGGTACTGCTAACCTACTTACAACAGAAAAGTTTATCTCCCTCTCACCTCCTTCAAGGTCATCTTTTCTGCTCTCAGCCCCAGAGCAGAAACTTGACTGTTTAAAAATCTCTGACACAGTGGGAGAATACAGAATAAAAATAGCCCTGCAGATAATTTCATCCGATATATGTTTATATAACAGTTTTTTTCAGACTATTTACAGTTACTTAATATGTATCTCAATAGCCCAGTCTACTTAAGATTAGACAAATGTTAGATTCATTTCAAACATTTATTTGATTCAACACTAAATTTCACTTATATGTGTTTGGTCTCCATGTCTGTTGATCACATGTCAAGTTCTTAGTCCACAACGTTTAAGCGTGAAATGGGAGTTTGCCACCTAACTATTTAAAAATACAAATCAAAACAAATAAACAAACAAACAAAAAAAAACAAATGACACTAACTTCCATAAACTGCAGATTTGGGGCTCTTTCCCCAAATCCATATTCCCTACTAGTTGGTCAATCTGCATAAAATAAAAATGTTAAGAGGATTTAGTGTTGGAGAAAAAAGAAAAATGTAGAATATTTTCTCACAGTGTTAAGTAGCATACTTTGTTTCTAGACAATTTATTAAAAAAAAAAAAGATTTATTGAGCACCTACTACCTGCCCACCTGTGCTCAAAACTGGAAGATGCAAAGAATGGCAACAGAATCCTCAGGCTTATTTAGATGAAGAAAAACTCAAACAAAAACAAAAACAAACACCACCAAATATATATATACACAGTTGACCTTTGAACAACAAGAGTTTGAACTTTGTGGGTCCACTTATACTCAGATATTTTTGAATAGTAAATACTACAGCACTACATGATCTGCAGATGCAGAATCGATGGTACAGAGGAACCCCAGATATGGAAAGCCAACTATAAATTATATAGGGATTTCCTACCTCACAGAGGGTCAGTGCCCCAAACCCTACATTTTTCAGGGATCAACTGTATACATATTTGTTTGTTTGTTTGTTTATATTTGTAGGAGGGAGGGATTATACCCAAGCTGTAAAAATTGAATTAAAAACATAACTTAATAAATTGTTTCCAAAAATAATGATTAGACAGACATAAGGTGAGTATCACTGTATGCATCAAAATTGGAGTGACAAGCAATATAAAATTTTGACAACAATTATTTTACTTTTTGGATTCTCTTCCTTCCTGCATTGTTAAGTAAGAAAGTAAATGGAAAAAAGTGAAAAAAAAAACCCCTATGGCTTTATTTTATGGTTTAATAATAGGTCCTAAAAGATTACATTCTGATTCAAAATGATGTGCATTGTCACATTCTCAGGCTTACAAAAGTTGCCAATAAAAGATCAGCATAGGGAAACCCAAGGCCAAAGTAAAAGGGTCATTTGGACACATCTAGGAAAGAAGATTTTCCCCTATTGATCAACTAAGCAAGATGAACCGTAAGCAGTAAGAGTGCTAGCCTTAGAGTGAACTTCAGGTAAGCTGGAACCAATGTAGGAAAATCCAGGTAAGGACAAGCCTGTACATGATGAAAGAAAGGCCATGGGGAGTAGAATTAGAGTTGAGGATCCAGGAGACGCACTTATGGCCCTGTCCACCCCTATTGAAAAGCTGGTGCTAAAAATCACCCATGGTTTTACATATTTTTATAACAGGTGCAGAAAAAAATGCTTTTGTTCACTGCTTCTTCCTCTGAACTACTGTTTACACTATTTGTCCCTGAGCTTATACTTCTTTCTATTGCTATTTATCATCTTGCAATACTTCCCCAACTGTTCTATAAAACTTTCTCAAATCTTCCAAAACCCAGTGCATAATTGTTATGTAACAGGGAAAATGTATTTTTAAACAGATTAGAGTGCTTTTCTTTTGCTAATGTCATTGTGTGTGATCTTTCTCTCGTTTAACCCATTGCCCAAGGGAGAATTAGAATTTTTATAGCAGAAATACAGAGTCTGTACCTTCTGCTTTTGACACCCAAAATAAAAATGTGAAGCCCAATTTTCTCTTAGCCTAACTTTATTAAGAAAGTAAAGGGTTTTCTACATTTCAAAACTGTTCCTTTATATATACAGACAAACCTGGCTAACTCAGATCAAAGAGCCATGCTGTAGAGATAAGGGAAGACACAGTGTGTGTAGGAAGTTTCTAACCGGAAGAGAAAATAAATAGGAAATCTTCTAAAATAGTAAGAATACGAGGCATTTAAAGAAGAGGAGATAAAATGAGGGTTATTTGGGTACTAGAGGAAAGATCTATTCCCTCTAATTCTCAGGGTCTCAACCAAAGGGAACAAATGTACAAGATTATAAAAATGCCAATATAACCCATGATAGATTTCAGAAAGAATATGACAGCATCTAACTTGGGCTACATCCACCCACCTTGTCCAGCATGGCAAGGCAAGTAGGACAGTAATGACCAATAGAAGTATCTATTCCAGATGAATATGATGGTTAATATTATGTGTCAACTTGGATAGGCTATGTTGCCCACTTCTTTGGTCAAGCACCAGTTAGATGTTGCTGTGAAGGTATTTTTCGGATATCATTAACATTTAAATGAACAGACTTTAGGTAAAGCCTAATATGGCGGGGGGCGGGGGGCGGCACTCCTCCAATCAGTGGAAAGACTTAAGAGAAAAGACTGAGGTCCCATGAAGACAAAGTAATTCTGCATCCATACTGTCTTTGGACTTGAGACTACAACATCAGCTCTTCCCTGGGTCTCCAGCCTGCTGGCCTGCCTTGCAGATTTTGGACTTGCCAGCCCCCGCAATTGTGTGAGCCAATTCCTTAAATTTCTCTCTGTCGGTATGTATTTAAAAAATACACTCATACCCACAGTCATACATACATACATCCTACTGGATGTAATATATATATATATATATATATATATATATATATATATATATTATAGGCAGTATACATCTTATTGATTCTGTTTCTCTACAGAACCCTGACTAATACAGTAGATAAGCCTAAAATAGCACCCTGAGCCTGCATTGTATGAAAATGCCATGCAAGAGGCCCAGGACTTCCTGCGTAGAGGACTAAGAGATGCAGAGAGAACAGGGGAACATCTGAGACTGGGGGTCAGGACCCTGGAACTGCAAAATACAGGAACTTCATGACCAAAGCAAATGGCAGCGACCATGGATTTCAGCAGCAGCTACCTAAGTGACTCCAAAAATAGTAAGTCACTCCTCAGACGATGTCAGCTCACAGACCCAGGGCCAGCACAAGCCAACCATACCACAGAAAATTTAGGGAGGATACTAAGAAGAGTATATGAGCCAGTCCACACCCCAGCCCTCCGTAGTAAGATCACATCGCTTTCTTACAGAGCAACCTCCATGAGAAGTGGCACCTTGACAGAGCAGAAAAATAGCCTTGATATAAAGCTTGTACTTCAAATTGACTATTACATGAAATACACTGGGCTAATCCTAAATAGAACATATTAAACCGAAATGTACTTTTATTGTCAAGATTAAATTCATTCCAAGAGCGGTGACATCACCAAATGGTAGAATAGGAGGTTCCCTGATCATATTCCCCATTAGCAACAATAGTTTGGCAGCCATCTACAGACAAAAGTGCCTTTATGGGAGTTTAGGGATTCAGCTAGGAGATGGAGAAACCCCAGTGGAGTCCAAGACAAAGGAGGGCCATTTTGAGAAAGTAGGTGGCTGCCCAAGTGGCAGGCTCCCTGACCAAGGACAGCTACAGACACAGAGACAGCCCTGTCCCTCGGTGGACTTGGCTACCCCCTCTTTTGGCCTTGGTCTTGCCACCAGCATCTATCTGTCAAAGGACGCAGGAAGAGTTTCACCCACCCTTGCCTCGGGTAACAGGCACCGCCCTGAACTTGAACTTGGGGCCAGCTGCGGACCCTGACGTGTCACATAACTCAGGTCTAGGTCCTCTCAGCTGTGGTCCTGGTTTGGTCTTGCCCACTCAGGAATGTGTCGGGAGATTGCCTATCAGTACCCTTGGGGGCAAGCCTGCTGCCTTGGTTCCACTGTGGATCCTGAAATGGCGCTGTGACTTGGCTTCAGTCCCTTTTGTGGAGCAGTCCTGACTGCCCAGGGCCCAAGAGGAGACATGCCCCTCCGTGCCCCTGAAGTCAAGCCTGCTGACATCAGTCCAGCTGCTGATCCTGAATCAGCCCTGTGACCAGCTCTAACCATACTCATTTGTGGTCTGAGAGCAGCCCTGCCCACCCAGGAGCCCAGCAAGATGCACACCCATCCATGCCCCAGGAGGCAGGCCTGAAGACCTCCCAGCTATGGAACCTGAAGCAGCCCTGTGACTGGCTGCAGCCCCACTCAGCTGCAGTCCGGGTTTAGTCCTGTCCAGTGATCTAGCAGGAGCCCTACCAGGAACTCAGTGGGAGCAACACTCCTCCATGCACCTGGTAACAGGCTTGCCCTCTGTGGACCCAGCTGAAGACCCTGAAGTGGACCCTTGTTGCAACACCAGCCCTACTAACTGGGGCTGTGGAGGTAGTCCTGTCCACCCATGGACCAGACAGGATTCATACTTGCCCAAGTTTCTGGCAAAAGGAACACAATTGCTGGATTGTGTGGTAAGAGTATGTCTAGTTTAATAAGAAGCTACCAAACTGTCCTCCAAAGCGGCTGTACCAGGTTGCATTCCCACCAGCAATGAAGGAGAGTTCCCGTTGCTCCACATCTCACCAGCATTTGGTGCTGTCAGTGTCCCGGATTCTGGCCATTCTAATAGGTGTGTAGTGGAATCTCATTGTTATTTTAATTTGCAATTCCCTAATAGCTTATGATGTTGAGCATCTTTTCATATGTTTATCTGTCATCTGTTTATCTTGTTTGGTGAGGTGTCTGTTCAGTCTTTGTGTTTTAAGAATGTGCCTTTCTGCTCATTTTTCTAACTTAAAGTATGGAGGGACAAATTCACCCACCTCCAGAATAACCTCAAAGTAGATTTACTTCTTAGATTTCTGCTATTTCCATCCTTAGATGGGACTGAAGAATCAGGGTTATTTAATTATGAGAAGAAAAAGAAACCTCACTCATTCATAATCTTCTCTATAAAAAAGGAGGAAAAGTAGAACCGATATTTTTCTGAGGGAGGAGCCTAGACAACATTGTACCTGAAAATAATAATAGTGCGCATTGTCCTGCTAGTCTGGAACATCTGTCACTTTACTTGCATTGTCTTAATTTCACCTCTAAAACATTGACAGGACACAAAGGCTATCACCATCCCATTCTGCATGGTTAATCTGAACATCTGGGCTGTTTTTGAATTGTCACTTTAGTTTTACCAGCTGAGCCTTCACTGGTTTTGAATGCCCTTGTATTTAATTCTTATCAATTTTATGGCCAAGTAAAACTGGGATCAAATTTACTATGCAAGCTCTGATTCATGAAATGATTTGAACAATATTAGCATTGGACTGTAAAGACTGTTACTTTCTAATAACTAATACATTTTCAAATAGGTAGCAAGTCAGGGACATTTATTTTCTGAAAATGTGTTATATCAAAAGACAATAATGGACTACTGGGAAAAGTCATAAGTACCTTATTAAACCATGTTTTGGCATGAGTATGGTTTAGAATATGAAAATGGTTGTTAATGGGTCTCAAGCAGTTTAAAATAGATTTATAGGCATGGCTACTAAGGGCACTAAAAGTATTGTATCATAAAAAAAGAAGCTAGGGAAAGTTGAGACAAATATAGGAGATGGCCAAAAATATCCTTAAACATCAATAATTTAAATAAAAATTAGACTTTACTTTGTAGTACATTTTCATTTATTGTACTAAATATATGTAATGATTCAGATAAAAATCCTATATTCTTTTAACATTTTAATTATAACATTAATGATTAATATATATGTACCTTATGCACTAATAGAATCTCTGTATTTTAAACTCTTGTTTGAAAGTGAATGTTCATATAGTGATAGTTATATCAAATTATATCATCAGGGCTTCCCTGGTGGCGTAGTGGTTGAGAGTCCACCTGCTGATGCAGGGGACACGGGTTCGTGCCCCGGTCCGGGAGGATCCCACATGCCACGGAGCGGCTGGGCCCGTGAGCCATGGCCACTGAGCCTGCGCGTCCAGAACCTGTGCTCCTCAACGGGAGAGGCCACAACAGTGAGAGGCCCGCGTACCGCAGGGAAAAAAAAAAAAATTATATCATCAAAGATAAAGTGAATAAATTCAAGGGTAAATAAAATTCTGAAACAACAACAAAAGCAACTATGATGGCAATCAGTCACTAAATAAATAGACGTTCTAGAATATTTTTGGAACTGCAAGCAATTCAGAAGTTCATTTGGTCCATCTACCATATTGGATAAGTCAATATAATTGAAAGTTATCCTAAACAAACAGTTGTCAATCGTTCTTCTAAAGACGCTTGGAATATTCCTTGATTATCCATTCCAGGACCCAACACTTACTAATTCCATTCTAGAATGTCTTCCTTCTTTGTCTGAATACTCTCCTGCTGCTGTCTCCTCTGGTTTACCTTCTAAAAGAATTTCAAATAATCCTTCAAAAACTAGAAGTGCTGCTCAAACTTCAATCCAACGAGCATTTTTACTTAAATTAAATAGAAAACATCAGATTGTATTGGATAAAATAAGAGAAATAACTGATTCATGAAACTCGTTCCAGTTATCCATATGCATGTGTGTGTGAACTGGATATTCATTTATATACAAGAATGTGTCTGTCAAGATAAAAATATAATTCTTACTAAGTGTAATGGTAAATGTCTTAGACCATCAAGAATTTTTCCTTGATCAAGTTTTAATTCCTTCTATAGTTGAAGAATATTTGCTGAATATATGTTTCCCCTCCTGTGGTTCAAAATTTTTTTGTTGTTTACACAATTTTGCTTTGGGAAAACTCATAAAATATTTTCTTACACATTTTTTTCACTATATTATATAAACCTAGAATTATGACTCTTGGAAAATTAGACTAATTTTAAAACTTCAGTGTATGATTTGTGGCTTGACTGCTATTTAGCCTTCGTGTCAATGAGAATAGCTCATAATATATGTATCAGCAAACTTAAATTGTTATTAGAATTGATGATAGAGCTAAGAGAGTGTTTTCTTCTGTGTGTGGTGCAATTGAAGCATCAATTATGTTACAATAAATATCATTCCTTTGACATATAATACAAGAAGGCATTTAAGAAGGAATTTTTCCACACTAATTTGGCACAATTTCTCATTACTAGAAACAGAAATAACAAAACTTTGGATTAATTTCAAGCACTGATAATATAAATCTTTCCTAAAATAAAAACTGAAGAGATGAAATGTGATATTATAAAATCCAAAACTTTTCTTTGAGATTTTTTTCTTTATAAATCAACTTTATTCATGTATAATAGACATAAAATAAGGGACTTCCCTGGTGGTCCAGTGGTTAAGACTCTATACTCCCAAATGCAGGGGCCCTGGTTCGATCCCTGGTCAGGGAACTAGATCCCGCATGCAGCAAAGATGATCTAGCACGGGGCAACAAAGATCTCACATGCTACAACTAAGACCCGGCACAGCCAAATTAATAAATAAATAAATATTTTTAAAAAATAGACATAAAATAAAATGCCATACTTTTTTAAATATAAATTTATTTATTTTATTTATTTATTTTTGGCTGAGTTGGGTTTTTGTTGCTACATGCGGGCTTTCTCTAATTGTGGTGAGCAGGGGCTACTCTTCATTGCGGTGCACAGGCTTCTCATCCCAGTGGCTTCTCTTGTTGCAGAGCACAAGCTCTAGGCACGCAGGCTTCAGTAGTTGTGGCACATGGGCTCAGTAGCTGTGGCTTGTGGGCTCAGTAGTTGTCGCACACAGGCTTAGTTGCTCCGTGGCATGTGGGATCTTCCCTGACCAGGCTCGAACCTGTGTCTCCTGCACTGGCAGGCAGATTCTTAACCACTGCGCCACCAGGGAAGCTCAATGCCATACATTTTTAAGTGTACAGTCTGATGAGTTTTAACAATGTATATACTTGTGTAAACATCACATATTTCAGCCACTCTTTACTGAACCATAGTGTATGAATCAATAATGTTGCTGAAATTCATTTATATTGTTCTGTGTACTGTTTCTTTTCATTGCTAAGTAGTATTGCATTATATTGATATATCGCAGTTTATGTACGCATCTATTGATAGGCATTTGGGTTGTTTTTTTGTGTGTGTGGGTTTTTTTTGCGGTACGCGGGCCTCTCACCGCTGCGGCCTCTCCCGCTGCGGAGCACAGGTTGCGGACGCGCAGGTTCAGCGGCCATGGCTCACGGGCCCAGCCGCTCCGCGGCATGTGGGATCTTCCCGGACCGGAGCACGAACCCATGTCCCCTGCATCGGCAGGCGGACTCTCAACCACTGTGCCACCAGGGAAGCCCCTGAGTTGTTTTTAATTTAAGGTTATTATGAATAAAACTGCTATGAATATGTACAAACTTCTTAATTCACATATATATTTTTATTCACATATTTTTTCACTTATCTTGGGTAAATACCAAAGATTAGAATTGCTGAGTTATATGATAATTGTGTGTTTAACTTCATAAAGAACTATCAAATTGTACTCCAAAGTGGTTATGCCATGTTATACTCCCACGCAATGTAAAAAAATTTATTTGCTATACATCCTTGCCAATATGCCAATACTTAGTGCTTTATCTTTTTGTTTATCTTTTTAATTTTAGCTATTGTATTAGTCAGGGTTCTCCAGAGAAACAGAACATATATATATATGTTATATGGAGAGAGAGAGAGATTTATTGTAAGAAATTGGGTTATGTGTCATGTGATTATAAAGTCTGAGAAATCCAAGATCTGTAGTTAGCAAGCTGGAGACCCCAGAAAGCCAGTGGTGTAAGTTCCAGTCGGAAAGCCAGGAGGCTGAAGACCCAGAAAGAGCCAGTGTTTCAGTCTGAGTCTGAAAGCAAAAAAAGACCAATGTCCTAGCTTAAATAGGCAGAAGGAGTTCCCTCTTAACTCAACTTTTTTTTTTTTCACTCAGCCTTTTTGATTGAAGGTCCACATTAGCGACAGCAATATGCTTTATTTAGTCAACACATTCAGTGTTAATCTCATGCAGAAATACCCTCACAGACACACCAAAGTAACATCTGGCACACTTGTGACCCAGCCAAATCGACCCATAAAATTAACCATCCCAGCTATTCTGTGAGTAATCTCCTATCTCATAGCACATTCTAAACACCAGAAGGAATTCCTGTAGTACAACACCACTAAGACCTGTGACAAAAAGTAAGACAAGCTGGGTAATATATCATAGGATCTGGGAATGGCATTACATTGAGACCTTCACATTTTTTTTTTTATACCATTAAAGAAAGTCTTCTCTGTTTCCCAAAGTAAAGCAGATACACTACCATTTAGATACTACAGTTTTTAGGTATATTAATCAATGGTCTTCTTTGAAAGTCTAGAAATGGCATCAAGCAAACCTTAACTCCTTAAAACTTGATGCCATCAATGATCTAATTTCTTTGATTTTCAGATTTCTTTTGTGTTCAAAATTTGTCATAGAATTTTATATTCCCAAAACAACCGATTCTCACGTGATTAGATAGGAAACCACCTCGTACTTAACAGGTAAGTCTCATCAATTCTGTGTCCTTTTCTTCTGACTTTGGTGAAGAGAAAACATCTGGTTACCATTCTCTATATAATAACATTATGTATTTGAAGTTTGTAATTAAGCTTCCCCTGAAGACTTAATAACTATGATTCTTGAAACTCCCTTTCTAAACTCCCAAACCTTTAATCAGTTACTTCATGATGGATTTTTGCCAAGTTCTCTTCATTTTTTTCACGAGTCTTAAAATTGTTGAGATTCAAATTGGACACATCCCATAATTTATTATTAAAACATCTCTATCATCATATCACTGCATCTTGTGAGCACTGGTCTGGGAGTCAGGTGTCCAGCTTATTAGCTGTTTTGAATTGCCTAAGTCATTCAACTTATCTGCATCCCAGTGTACTTATATATAGATAGTAGGAGCTAGACTAGAAGATTTTTATTGCCTATATCATTTATGCTATGATTTTATGACTTAGTCCAGTGAAACAATAATTTTTAATGGATATCTTTGTACAGCTAACTTTTGTTGCATTCTCTTTTGCAGATATTTTTTTTTCTTCACAAAGCAAAGTATCCTTCATTTGTCCCCAGTGAACTTCGTTACATTTATGTTTTCAGCCTGTCAAAGTCATTCGGAATTCTAAGCTTCTACAAGGTAAGGGATTCATCTAAAATATCAGTCCTTCAATGCCATGATGCAGTATCCAGGGGAAAATAACTCAGAATATTATAGTGAATCAGTTTCAGGAATTTATATAAGATAAACTAATTTGTTTACACCTCGTCTCATAAAAGAAAAGGTTAACACGATAAAGAATAGGTCAAAAGATGAGAGTAGCCAATCTTTCCTGCTCCCCCTCCATTTTCTCCTCTTGCACTAATATTTATTTAACACTCCCAGTTACTGTGCTCGGTGCTCTGCCAAGAAAGCATAACAGATGTATTTCTTGTCCTTGCAGAACTCAGATCCAAAAATAGGTATCACTGAAGTGAGAAAAGGGTAAAAAATAGACTTAGAATATGCAGAGAATAAGTGACTCTTTCAAAGTATATGTACTTTTCCCAAAATGTGCTGTTTGGAATCTGGTAGTATAAGGTTTATCATCATCAAGTCTGAACTTAGAAATTGGGCAACGGCTTCCACCTTGCTCACCTTCATACAACTTTTAAGAAGGTTCTTGTCTGGAAATAGATATTGTCTTTATTCTTTTACAACTTCTGTTTTTCCACACCTACTCCTCCCCCTTCCTTCCCTGCTCCTTATTCTCTCCTCTCCCTATGCTGTCCCCACCACACACGCGCGCGCGCGCACACACACACACACACATGCACACGCACACGGTATCTCCTCCGGTTTAGGTACTCGTATAGAGTGAGCCCCACGATCTCGTTGGAACCTGGGTTCCCAAAATTAGTCTCAACTTTTTTCTTATAATTACTCTCAAATTCTTTCTTCTTGAGAAAGAATTCAAAGGCTTCTTGAGAAATAATAATAACGATAAATCAAGCAGAGCTTCTTTCCATAAAGAGGCTTAGAATCTCTAATATAGGGACTATAAATAATTCTTGCTGGAGTGAGGTGTGCATATTCTTAAACTTGTGACCTCACAGTTGGAGAAGGTCATAAGAACTATAAAGGAAGAGTTGGAAATTTTCTGGGAGAACTGAAATGGGGAGAGATAAGTTTTAAAATATTCTAGCAATATTTGAGAACATGCAGAGTGTTTTAAGGATTAAATATAATAGAAGGAAGGACTAGTAGAATAAGCAGTCTGGGCATATCCTTATATTCTAATTTGTATCTGTGGATGAGGGTTGTACAGTAAAGAAGAGAGACAGCTACAGAAGAATTTTAATGAGTGGTTTGATAGTTGAAGTGATGAGTCACTAATGCACTCTTGATAAAACACATATACACCCACAACCTTCGTTCCTTTGTAAAATGTGGCTAATAGTGCTTCCCTACTGAGGGAATGTCAAAAATAACAATAAAAATCATTGAAATTTTACCAATAAAAAAATCCCTTAAATAATAACTTTTTTCCAGAATTTTTCAAAGCTTTATTCAACTTTTCTACAAACTTATTTTCACATGCCATTTTTTATTCTAGTAGAATACAGCTATCCTGTTGGGAAATCTAATTTTTTCCTTCGTCAACTGAAACATGTAATTTAAGTCTACTAGAGCAAGACTAGTAATGAGAGTGACTGTAATAAAAACATGATGGGACTTCCCTGGTGGCGCAGTGGTTAAGAATCCATCTGCCAATGCAGGGGACACAGGTTCGATCCCTGGTCTGGGAAGATCCCACATGCTACGGAGCAACTAAGCCCGTGAGCCACAACTACTGAGCCTGCACTCTAGAGCCAGCGAGCCACAACTACTGAAGCCCGCATGCCTAGAGCCTGTGCTCTGCAACAAGAGAAGCCACCGCGATGAGAAGCCCGCACGCCGCAACGAAGAGTAGCCCCCCTGTTCTCCGCAACTAGAGAAAAGCCTGCGTGCAGCAACAAAGACCCAACATAGCCAAAAAAATTAAAAGTTAAAAAAAAACAAAAACATGATAATAGGGAGATGCTGAATCAGCTGAGCAACAATATTTAATATAAACCAAATCATTTAAAATTCCTTTTACAGAAGCAGATGCATTTAAATTACCATTTAGGTGCTCTTACACATTACTGTTTATAGGGTATGGTTTACGTTCACTGTTCATTTATTTACAGCTCAGTTGGTAAGTGTGTTAATGAACAAGGTAGAGTTTGAGCCCTTGAAGACATGCTAATACTTTCAGACAAGGAAAAAGTGTCTTCTGATTTTATATTGATTCTGGTAACAATGTTAGAGTCTATAAAAGTTTAGAGCTAAATGCTTGATGGGATTTGTATATTCAGTAGAAATAAAATTCAGTGCAGTTGTGTTCACAGGCTTTTTGGTTTTTGCTTGGAGTTTAAAAGATGCTTCTAGGGCTTCCCTGGTGGCGCAGTGGTTGAGAGTCCGCCTGCCGATGCAGGAGACACGGGTTCGTGCCCCGGCCCCGGGAAGATCCCACATGCCGTGCAGCGGCTAAGCCCGTGAGCCATGGCCGCTGAGCCTGCGCATCCAGAGCCTGTGCTCCGCAATGGGAGAGGCCACAACAGTGAGAGGCCCGCGTACCGGAAAAAAAAAAAAAAAAAAAAAGCTTCTCTAAGAGGTGAATGTTTTATTGATTAGCCAACCCAACAATTTTTTACTATGTATAAATAATTGCTAGGTGTTTCAGCAAATTCTAGTTGTAAAAGTGACTGGAGTCAACATTATCTGGTAAATTACTATAATTCCTTACCAAACATTTTTCATATTTCAGTTGTTTTTTTTCCTCCACTAAGTACTAAACAAAGTAACTGTGCAGTTAGAAATCATTTTGTCATGCCTGAACATTACTATTTCACAGAGCAGTCATTTTTGGATACATAAGCTGTCAGTAAAACAATTTCATTTACCTTTTAATTGGTGCATAAACCTCTTTAAGACCATCATTAATAAACCTCCTTTAATGATTAGCCAGGAAATGTCTTCATATAATTAGCACTTTTCTTACACCAAGCAGAAAAATTTTGTCCTAGAGGAGTAGAGGGTGGGAGAACTTTGAGGACATCCACCAAAAGACAGATCTAGGCCAGATAGTCCCAATGGTCACAGAGGATGAATATCTGGAACCATTTAACAAACCCCCCACGGGGAGACGGGAATGCTCTTTAGTATCGTCATCGTTTTGTAAACCTCGGAGGTGGATTTCAAACATTCTTCTTTCCTGTGTGTAAATGTGGAACATCTGTGGGAGCAAATGCCTGTGCAGGCTGTGCAAACAAAAATAGAAAGAGTTCCATTTTGAAATCTCTTTCCAGAGTATAGTTGGGGATGAGAAATAAAAGACCAGATTCTTGTTATGACATTTAAAGTTGGTATTTACAGAGGACAATCAGGTTTGCCCATTGTTTCAGGATGGCGATCTTAATTCATAATTTTCTTAATGTCCCCAAGCATAGGATTCACCCGTGCAGATAGAGACAGGTTGATGTAATGCTTTTGGCAGAGACAGATTATGTTACTGTGTTCATTTCAAAGTCTCCATGATGGTTACAGATCAGAAAGTAATTTGAAAAGGATGAATTCTATTCCCCCTTGCTTTCTGCTAAAGTAGTTAAGGTTGCTATTCCAGATTACTTTTTAAAACTCACATGTTGACTTTATTCGAGTAATAATTAAAATATTTTAGTTAGATTTAGCTCATAACAATCTTTTCTGGCTATCACAATCTTAGACTAACTTCCCTAATCATACCAAGTTAACTTAGACTACATGATTGAAAACAATGGAGAGAAGTAGCAACTATAGCACTTTAAATCATTTGGGTTTTTTCCCCCTCTCAGGTGTTTATCGTATTTTTCAATGGACCAATGAACACATCACACTTTGAGGTTAGAAATTTTATACATTATGGTCCACATAAGAATCAGAAATAAGCAAATAGTCTATTTGTCTTTGTGGTTGAAGACAGAACATATTTTAAAATTATATTTAAAATATAATTATAAATATATATTTATAAACCTATTTATAAATTATATTTTTTAATTTCTCTGTAATTGCCAGTTTTGCTTGTCTTATAAGAAAGTCCACCCTGATTCTATTCACTATATAGTGTGAAATAAATTTCCTAATTTGGGACATTTTACAGACAATTATTAGGGGCTTCTTTTATTCCTGTCAGAGAAGTTATTTTAAAACCACTTTAGGAAAAACATGCCATATGCTAAAAAGTGCATGTTGTGAATCTTATTTAGTATATTCTATTTGGAAACATACTAAATTATATATTTACAAACTTTTGTGTCTCAAGGAAAGGAGGTATACTATGTCTCAGTTTAATTTAAATGTTACTTACTATAAAGCAGGTTTTCTTCCATTGAAGAAAACCCTTACGGTTATTGGCAAGAAACTACAACTGATTTGTAAAGAGTAGGGCAGAAACTTTTTTTGAGATTAGACACCAATATTTTAAGCTATGATGAAAGAATCACTTACCGCTATTGATATACTAATGATAAGGTGAGACTATACAAAGTGAAAAGCCTGAGATTGTTTTGAAAATTTTACTGGGTCTGTTCAATTGGAAAGCTGCTGATAATAGATTATATAAATTATTCTAGAACTTCCAAGAAAATGAGATTAGTATTGTGTCACCCCAAAATGTCCTGTTAATTCCACATTAAAAAAGTAACTTTCCATATGATATATGGAAAATTCAAAATAGTATTCACTACATTCATTGAAATGCATTGACTAATTTTGCTGAATGGAGAGAGGATTGTAAAACCCTGGGTGATTTTTTTCTGCATGTTTTTATTGTCCTTAATTTTATAATAGTTCCCTTCATCTCTGCTTTCTGCAATTTGAGAATGTGGGGGAAATTGTTGCTATAAAGTTTATACGTTTCATTGTGTTTTATTGGTGCAGAGCCTAACTCATCAAAAGTGTATCATGTGGGTCTGATTAGCTACCTTGCAAACGTCTTTTGGAATGCATACCCCATACTCTGTGTGCAACTGAGTAAGAACATGAATGAATATAGGGAAAACTGCGGTGGTATCTTTGACTATGCTTACAGAATTCCAGGATTGAAATGGAAACATGTTTTCTTAATTACCATTTATTTTAGCTTCATGTCAGCTTCTCACTGGATTCCTTTTTTTTTTTTTTTTTTTTTACAAATAACAGTCATGCACATAAAAACTTTAAAAATACAATTAGATGTTATGGAGGATATGAAACAAAGTAAGCTAGGAATTCTATTCTTGAGAAGCTAATGGTTTAATGTAAGAGATAAGACATGTAAATAACCATAAAACAGAGGGATGATAGGTGAAATGAAAGGAATCGCTGGGATAATTTAGTGAAGAGGAAAATGACTTCAGAGAAGGCCTGGTGAGGAATACAGCCGATGAGTTAGGGAAATGAGTCTGGTAGAAATAATCAGAAGGTGAGAAAAGCAGGGAAGTTCATCGTGCATAAAATTACTAATAATGAGGGAGTGATCAAAATGTAAAATTACTGGGATTGGGGAACTGCTGCTGCTGCTGGAACAGGACAGGGGAGACCTGGGGGCTGTGATTCTGTTCATTTTCATCTCTTCCACATTCTCCTTTTCATATTTCAATAGCCAACTCTGTGAATATTGTGAATATTGAGGGCAGCTAAGGGACTCCTTGCAATTTATTTTCTCCTTTTGCTATTCCATTTTTAATGAACAGAATAACGCAGAGGGGAGACTCACTTCCTAACAATGTTCATTTCACACATAAACAAATTCCAAGGCAACATCTGAAGCTGAGTCCTCGATTTAGAGCATTGGAGGGCTGTGCAGATGACTGCAGGAAAGCAGTTGTTCAAATGAGGCACAGCGGGGCCAAGCTAACACCAGGAGAACTTCGGGTCATTAGGGATTCCCATGCCATTTGCTGCCAAAGGATTAATGTTGACCTCAAGTGCTGGGTAGATGCCAACAAGGATAATTGCTTGTGGAACAATTAACTTGGATAAGTTGAAAACTGCTCTTTGCCTGTATATTAAACAATCTGGAAGCTCTCATTTTTTCTTTGTTTTTGTTGTTGTTTCTGAGCAGCCTGATTACAGATAGCGGCTATATTTTTTATATTCACTTGATGGACACTGGGTAAGTAGAAAAGGTTTAGACAAGTGAGTTAAACTGTGGGTGGACTATTTGAAACGTGTAGGTATTGGGGTGAACTGCATTCCTGAGCCTTTTAAGGCAGTCATTAACAAGCACATTGTGGCCACCACAGATGAAATTCATCTCATTAATTTTAATTGGGGAAAGCCATCCTTACTTCCTTTCCCTAAAGCCCACACTTCATTTTATGGCTTAATTATGTTATTAATGCACCTCACCAAAAGAAGCGGTTCATCTCTTCCTGATGTCCTATTAAGCGTCTTGCAACAGTTCGTCTGAAACTTCCCCACTGTTTCCGAGCCCTCCTTTCTCCACACTCCCTCATTCTCAACAAGTGAGCTCACTCATATTTTACAGAGGAGCTAAAAGTCACTTAGCATAAACTCCCTCACCTGTTCTCTTCTAGGGCTTGATTTCTATACCTATCCTGTCACTTTCCTTCATTGAGTCTCAGAGAAAGAGGTCTTTGCTTTCCTTTCACTGGTCTGGGCTCCTTGCTTCTCAAAGTGTGTGCTGAAGAGCAGAAGCGTCAGCATCACCTGGGAGCTTGTTCAAAATGCAGACTTTTGGGACCCATGTTGGACCAAAGAATCAAAATCTGGATACCTAGGTGATTTGCACACACATTCACATTTGGTTTTAGGTCCTAGTCAGTCCTACATCCCCCAGGACTATTTTCCTTCATTTACTTCCATTGTAATACATCATTATAATATATCTTCCTTTCTCTTCACTTTTTAAATGCTTTTCTTCTCCCTGTCTTGTCAAGTCCTTCTGTTTCCACCTCTTCTCACTCAAATTACACTTTGCAAGATTCTTAGCTCGTTCTTATCCATTGTCTTGGTTCTTACCCCAATGTCTCATCCTCCTTTCTCTAGACTTAGTCTTCAGGACTTTAATTTTTGTAGAATTTGGCATTGCTCGGCAATTTCTTGAAACTTTCTCCTCTGGCTCCTATGACACTAGGCTTTCTCCCAGGCTCTAGGGCATGGTGTTGGCTTTTTTTTCTTCCCTGTTGCCAGCTGTGGTCAAGGGACTGGCATGGGAGGATGCTTGGCTGTAAAAGTGATATATTTTAGAATTGGGACGCTATTATTGCAGCATTCAAGGGTAAATAAAAGTGAAATCCAGAACTTGAAAACGTATTTGTTCAAAATAAAAGGGATGAAGGAGACTTATGGGAAAGTTCTGGGACTAAAAGTGCTACAGTCCCCATTAGATTTTTCCAGATGCCATCTTCTAAGGGAGGCAAAAAATGAGCTGAACAGCCTTTAGACTTCTTTTTATCATGATGTGGAGATTTTGGTATCTTAATTTTTTCTTTGATGGGAAGTCTTTGGCTGAGTTCTCCCTCCTCCCCCAAATTGGTGGAAATAAATTTAGGAATCAGAAAAAATTTCATTAATACAGGAATTTAGAAAGAAAAAATTGATCCAGAATTCTACCCTCTAGAGATAACTACAGTTAACATTTTGGGGTTCATCTTTCTAAATTTTCATTCATACATAGAGATAGATAATGTGTGTGCATGTGTGTATATACATATATATATGTATATACACGTACATGTATATGTATAAACTTCAACTTTTTAAATTATTTTGTCTACAAAAAAGATGAAAGCTACTCCTTTCAGTTACTTATATAGTATGGCTCAAGTTTCTATGTAAAAGTATATATATCTACATCTTTTTAATTGCTCAATATTATTCTGGCAAGTGGCTATGGCATAAATTATTTGAATAATTGCTTATCCTTTGCAATGTTTTGCTCTTTTAAGCAATGTTAAAATGAGCATTAATGTGTTGGTATCTTTATTCATTTATCATACTGTTTAATATAAATTCCCCAAAGTGGAATTTTTATGTCAAGGGCTATGTATTTTTCTTTCTTTCTTTCTTTCTTTTTAACATCTTTATTGGAGTATAATTGCTTTACAATGGTGTGTTAGTTTCTGCTGTATAACATACTGAATCAGCTATATATATATATATGTCCCCATATCTCCTTCCTCTTGCATCTCCCTCCCACCCGCCCTATCCCACCCCTCTAGATGGACACAAAGCACTGAGCTGATCTCCCTGTGCTATGCGGCTGCTTCCCACTAGCTATCTATTTTACATGGTAGTGCACGTACGTCCATGCCACTCTCTCACTTCGTCCCAGCTTACTCTTCCCCCTCCCCATGTCCTCAAGTCCATTCTCTAAGTCTGCATCTTTATTCCTGTCCTGTCCCTAGGTTCTTCAGAACCTTTTTTTTTTTTTTAGATTCCATATATATATGTGTTAGCATACAGTATTTGTTTTTACCTTTCTGACTTACTTCACTCTGTATGACAAACTCTAGGTCCATCCACCTCACTACAAATAACTCAATTTCGTTTCTTTTTATGGCTGAGTAATATTCCATTGTATATATGTGCCACAGCTTCTTTATCCATTCATCTGTTGATGGACACCTAGGTTGCTTCCATGTCCTGGCTATTGTAAATAGAGCTGCAATGAACATTGTGGTACATGACTCTTTTTGAATTATGCTTTTCTCAGGGTATATGCCCAGTAGTGGGAGTGCTGGGTCGTATGGTAATTCTACTTTTAGTTTTTTAAGGAACCTCCATAATGTTCTCCATAGTGGCTGTATCAATTTACATTTCCACCAACAGTGTAGGAGGGTTCCCTTTTCTCCACATCCTCTCCGGCATTTATTGTTTATAGATTTTTTGATGATGGCCATTATGACTGGTATGAGGTGACACCTCATTGTAGTTTTGATTTGCATTTCTCTAATGATTAGTGATGTTGAGCATCCTGTCATGTGTTTGTTGTCAGTCTGTATATCTTCTTTGGAGAAATGTCTATTTAGGTCTTCTGCCCATTTTTGGATTGGGTTGTTTGTTTTTCTGTTATTGAGCTTCATGAGCTGCTTGTATATTTTGGAGATTAATCCTTTGTCAGTTGCTTCATTTGCAAATATTTTCTCCCATTCTGAGGGTTGTCTTTTCATCTTGTTTATGGTTTCCTTTGCTGTGCAAAAGCTTTTAAGTTTCATTAGGTCCCATTTGTTTATTTTTGTTTTTATTTCCATTTCTCTAGGAGGTGGGTCAAAAAGGATCTTGCTGTGATTTATGTCATAGTGTTCTGCCTATGTTTTCCTCTAAGAGTTTTATAGTGTCTGGCCTTACATTTAGGTCTTTAATCCATTTTGAGTTTATTTTTGTGTATGGTGTTAGGGAGTGTTCTAATTTCATTCTTTTATATGTAGCTGTCCAGTTTTCCCAGCACCACTTATTGAAGAGGCTGTCTTTTTTCCGTTATATATTCTTATATATAAGGTGACCATATATATAAGGTGACCATATGTGTGTGGGTTTATCTCTGGGCTTTCTAACCTGTTCCATTGATCTATATTTCTGTTTTTGTGCCAGTACCATACTGTCTTGATTACTGTAGCTTTGTAGTATAGTGTGAAGTCAGGGAGCCTGATTCCTCCAGCTCCGTTTTTCTTTCTCAAGATTGCTTTGGCTATTCGGGGTCTTTTGTGTTTCCATACAAATTGTGAAAATTTTTGTTCTAGTTCTGTGAAAAATGCCATTGGTAGTTTGACAGGGATTGCACTGAATCTGTAGATTGCTTTGGGTAGTATAGTCATTTTCACAACGTTGATTCTTCCAATCCAAGAACATGGTATATCTCTCCATCTGTTTCTATCTATGTATTTTCAACTGTAGATGTATATTGCCAAATTGCCCACTAACTTAAAGTGTATATGAGTGTTATTTCTCCTGATATTTACCATTATTTGCAGGGCCAGGATTAAGGTCATTTAAATTCAGGGATGGATCCTGCCTTTAAAATTTTGATATCTTGTTCATCATGGAAATTTTGGAATATTTTTCATCAAAATATTATTTATTTTGATTGCCAAGTTTTTTGTGCCTAAAACAAGTAACTTATCTCACCATAGTCCCGGCCCTGAATATTGGGTCTGACATTAAAAGAAAAAATAACAGTATGATTGGTATAAAGTGATTGTTAGTTGTTACTTTTACACTTTTAACATTTCTAATGAGGGTGAGCAATTTTTCACATTTAATGATAATTTGTGTTTCTTCCTCTAGATCACTTGTTTGTGCTCTTTGACAACTTTTCTATGGGATACTATCTTTTTGAATAAATTTATTTACTCATTTATTTTTGGCTGTGCTGGGTCTTCATTGCTGTGCATGGGCTTTCTCTAGTTGTGGTGAGCAGGGGCTGCTCATTGTGGTGGCTTCTCTTGTTGCCAAGCACGGGCTCTAGGCATGCAGGCTTCAGTAGTTGTGGCATGTGGGCTCAGTAGTTGTGGCTCGCGGGTTAGTTGCTCCATGACATATGGGAATCTTCCCGGACCAGGGATCGAACCCGTGTGCCCTGCATTAGCAGGCAGATTCTCAACCACTGCGCCACCAGGGAAGCCCGGGATACTGTCTTTTGCATTTTGATTTGTTAAAAACTCTTTCTGTTTATCATGTACATTGTAATAATTACCCCAGTTTTTTTTCAGTATTTTGGGGCATGATTTTTTTTCTACATAGAAGTTTGAAAAAAACTGTAGTTATGATGTGACTGCAGAGACTGTTTAAAATGGAAAACTAATCTTTTAGTCTTCCTCCCTTTCTCCAAATGTTTTTTCCTAACAGAATTTGAAGACCAAATCTTCCTTGCCCTTGAGGAAACGTTAACTGTTTTTGCAATTATTAATAATTTGAGTAATTTGAAATGCACCATCAAAGTCCATTACAGCAAAAAAAGAGGGAGCACAGGTGGGAGAGGAGAAGCAGAGTGGAGACAGGAGTTAGAGTGAGGTTTTCCCCACCACTATAAAGAACTTTTAAAAAGAGATAGGACTTCCAGTTTCAGAGATGCTTCTGGCAAGGCTCTGGAGAGGTGGCAGGATCCCAGAGAAGAAGGTTGCATCACACATCAAGGCAGAGGTGGCTAGTTCCCTAATTCCCCGTGTGACACAGAAACTACCTGACTTCAAGGACCAACCATGGACTTGGACATTGAGAATGGTAGCATGAGAAATTCCCTGGAAATTAAAAGCACTGACATTTGCATCCTGTCATCCCTTCCCACTCCACCCCCAACTGGCCTAATTTTCTCGCTACCACATAAGCCTCTCTGATTTCATGCAACTTGAGGAAGAGAAGATGGCATCAACTAAAACAAGCCTGGAATTTCCTGACAATCTGTTAGAAGACTGAATGTAGAGAAAACAAAGTCTTATTGGCTGTATACTCAAGTTTGGAGTCTGAGATGCATACTTGCTAAATGACTAGATTTTAAAATATTTTCTTAGATATATTTTTGATTTTGATATAATGCTAAGAATAGGCTTTCCCAGTCAAGGATGTTTTTTTATTGTCCTATAAATTTTTCTAATACATTAATGGTTTTATTTTTAAATCTTTAATTCATCTCCAGTTCATTTTGGTGTTCTGTGTGTAGTAGGAATGTAATTTTAGAATCATTTCCAAAATGGTTAGCCAGTTTAATTATCACCTCAAATGTATATAAAATTCCCAATGGTATAAACTGGACACCCTGGGAAAGTGAAGCCAGAAGTTTTACCTTTTTTCCCTTCCCTATAATTTGTTGGTCAGTGTCTTTCCCTAATTTCCTTCTGCTTTATTCCTTTCAGTCTTTTCCACCCTATAGCCAAAGTGAGCTTTCTAAAACAAATCTACTCATGCCATAATTGTTGCTAACAAACATTTGAAGGGCTATGTTGTGTAAGAGGAATCTGCACTGCCAGGCAGAACCAGGACTCCTGGTAGGAAAATTTGGTGCAAATTTAAATTGTCAAACTTTGAAATGTTCTGTAATATAAGGAAGTGGATTTCTTGTTTGGGTTCTCTGTGAAAATATTTCAGACTGGTAGAGTGCTCATCAGGAATGCTGTGGAAGAGATTCCTTCATAGGCAGAAAGTTGGAATAGATGACTTCAAGATTCCACAATTGTGCTAAGTGTGTGGAGTTCCATAGAACCAGAGCTTGAAATGCAACAAATTAAGGAAAAAAATTTCAATTGTTAAGATATCTCCTGTTTAAACATATGTACTTTTCTGTTAAGCACTCTTTGTTCTATTAAGTGCTATTTCTATTAATGGTTTTATAGTGATGGAACTGAATTTTCCAATTATCTAATATATTTATTTATAACTATAATTTTCCTTTGCTATTGGTATAGTATTTTATTGCAAAATAATATTCTTATGAAATGTTAATGTATATTCTATCTTTGTTTTAGATATCTAATTAATTAGATGGCTTAAATATATTGAAATATCAATATATTAGCCAGAATTTTATCTGAACATATTCATTAAAATGATTTCTTTCTTTTAGTATGAAATAATGTTATTGAACCATAGTTTGGTTTAAAAAAATGGGAAAAAGAAGTTTATTATACTTTTTAGCAATATCCATCAGCTAAACACCGATTATCATATGAAATGGGGGTATAGAGAGTATCAGAACTCCAAGGTTCAGTGATTTAGTCTCTGAACCACAGTCTAATTAAGAGTAGAGCCACAGCGTTACTAATACATTAGGACAAAGGTCACAGAAGGGAATCAAGTGCCTTATTCCTTGACTTGATTAAATGTTTCCCTTCAGGAAGATTACATTAATTTTTTCATTTCAGAAAGAAAATTACTTTTGCAATAGTTAGAACAGGGCACTAACTAGGCTCCTCCAAAATCTGGACATTTGCCAACTTCCTTGAGATATTGTTGATAATTTCCTCCCCTGTCCTCCACACATGCACTACATTCTAATTGTCTAGTAGGTGGGGAATATAATTTGGTGCTAAATGAATTTCCACAGATGCTATTAGGAATACCTATATGATCTAAATGCTAATTCACAGGGGACCATTTGCCTGGATAAAGGCTTTAAATATATGGTGGTTTTGTAGTTCTTCGTATTTGCCTTAAATATATTTTTAGTAATATTACTCTTTTTTTTTTTTTTGGCTGTGTTGCATCTTCATTGCTGTGCACGGGGGCTACTCTTCGTGGCAGTACACGGGCTTCTTATTGCAGTGGCTTCTCTTGTTGCAGAGCACGGGCTTTAGGCACACGGGCTTCAGTAGTTGTGGCACTTGGGCTCAGTAGTTGCAGCACGCGGGCTCAATAGTTGTGGCTCGCAGCCTCTAGAGCGCAGGCTCAGTAGTTGTGGCACATGCACTTAGTTGCTCCGCGGCATGTGGGATCTTCCTGGACCAGGGATCAAACCAGTGTCCCCTGCATTGGCAGGCAGATTCTTAGCAACTGCGCCTCCAGGGAAGTCCCGATTACTCTATTTTTAAGATGTATAAGATTAAAAATGTGATAGTGCTTAGCAAATAGAGCAAGGGCACATAGAAAAATAACAGCTCATCCAATCAGCAGATGTTTGAGGGTCTACTCTATAAATAACTCCCTCAAAATTTTTCATCTTTCAAGGATAACGTACTTGTTTATATTGTGTGCAAATCTACTTAATAAGTTTTCATTGGACAAAGGAGGATTAACATTTGTTAGGACATTACAGGCTTCGAAAATTTTACTTTATTTGGCACCTATATGCATACTTTTTGTGTTTTGATAATATTTGGGACTGTTTCCAAAAATACTGTATGTTTTGTATCAGTATATATATGTGGTCCAAGTTGTTAATTCCTTCACTCTTTCAAATTCCCAAATGCCACTTTATTATGAGATTAAAATACAGCTCCTTAGAATTATCTGTATACGACTTAAAATCATAAAATTGTATTTTTTTTCCTCTCCAGGTATACTCTGTGTTGTAGATAATTCAAACAACGCTGGTCAGAAGACAGGGTTGTGTTTCCATTTGGTCTCTGTTTTTTCAAAGTAGCAAATGCTTTAAAATTAGTTTTGCTCAACCCCAATCCAATAAATGAAACATTTCTTGAGTGTATTTCAGTTGTAGTGTATCAACTAGTAACAAATTACCTAAAAAGTCAGTGACTTCAAACAATCACCACTTACTATTTATCACAATTCTGTGACTTGACTGGGAGAGTCTTCCGGCATTCTCAGCTGGGGTGGCTGAATCTCTCTCCACCCTCTAGGAAGTAGAACCAGGCTGCTTCGAAGGTTTGGCTTCTTCACATGGCAGCTGAATTCAAAGGGTGAAATTGGAAGAAGCGAGGCCTGTTGATGCCTTGGCTTGGCAGTCACACAGTGTCAATTTTGCTACATTCTACTGGCCAAAGAAAGTCTCCAGGCCACTTTAAATTCAAGGAGATAGAGAAGTAGACTCCCTTTCTTGATTGGATAAGTGGTGGTGTCACTTTCTAGGATTAGAGAAATTTGGGACCATGTCTTGCAGTCTACCACCTCTGGGAAGTAAGGAAGTGACCATGGCTACAATCTAATCCATCCCATAATTAAGTCAAAATCCCAAGAAACCAGAAAATATAGATAGCTCATACAACCCATCGAAACAAAAAAACAATTTTAATTGGCAAAATTTGAACAGACACTTCACAAAAAAGACCTATAAATGGCCAATAGGGACAAGCAAAGATGCTCAACATCATTTGTCATCAAGAAAACGCAAATTAACACCGGAATGAGATAATACACAAAACACTCTTTACTCATCCTCTCACTCATTTATTCAACTAATATGTATTATTTTCTCAGTGCCAAGCATTGTGATAGGTAACAGTTTTATAAAGATGAATCATGTTTCTTGAAACTCCCAATAAAGAAGAACAAATTGTTGGCAAAACAGAGTAATGACTATTACAATAAAGAGTACAGAAAATTTATAAAGGCACAGAGGAAGCGGTGACCAAACTTTGGGAGACTAGAGGAGGAGGCAGAGTGATTTCTAGATAGTCTTAGAGGGAGGGTGAGAGTTTACATGAAATCATAGGGGAAAGAGATAGTCCAAGAAAAGAAACGAGCCTGCGCCAAAGCACAGAGGCATGGCAGAGCACGGCACTTTTGGAAAAATATAAGCAAGTTGGACCCCCAAGGGAAAGGAGTGAGGTTAGTTGTGACTGGTAGATGGGTGAGCAGCACACAGGGTACTGAGAAGCCCATGATACCTTTCGTGCTCTAGCTACTGTTTCATTCTTGGTGGACTGGCACAAAAGACAACTCCTCCACGGAGTTCTTTAAATTCTTCCTCCTCCCTCCCCCCAGCAGAAAAAAAAAATTCCCACCTTCCTTTGAGCTTCAGTAATACTTTATTTGTATACCTACCACATTTTTTTTTACAATGGTGTGTTAGTTTCTGCTTTATAACAAAATGAATCAGCTATACATATACATATGTCCCCATATCCCCTCCCTCTTGCGTCTCCCTCCCACCCTCCCTATCCCACCCCTCTAGGCGGTCACGATGCACCAAGCTGATCTCCCTGTGCCATGTGGCTGCTTCCCACTAGCTATCTATTTTACATTTTACTTACCACAGTTTTGCCTCATATTTATATTATTTTTCTCCATGTCTAATTTTCTCTGTTAGACTGACAGCTCCCGTTAAGGCAGAACCTAAGTCATTGCTTTTTTCTTCAGTACTTTGCCAGAACTTTTTCTTTTACAGGTCACCAATAAATGCTTGTTTAATAAAATTGTATTGTATCTATCAATTATTTTTTGGTATATGATGTTGACATGTTAAAAAGAGAAGACCAAATATAGACTAGTTTACTGCAATTGTCTCATAGGTTTTAGGTGAAAATGAAACTCAAATTGTTAATCTTACACATTGTAGGCTTTCTCTAAAGTCAAGTGATTTCACGTGTTTTTTAAATGGTTATTTTTTTCTTGTTACATATTTTTTTAATTCTGAAATATTTATCACTTAAAATATGGATTCCTTTATGCTATATTTTAAGTGGAACTCAGCTTTCTTGGTCTTACACACTAGAATTTGGTCTCAGTACTAGCTCTTTGTCCTGGAATCACTTTCTGATAGTAATTCATGAAAGATATTGATATATTAAATACATTGGCAATGTAAGATACAAAATGCATTCATATATGGACTAATGATAAACTCAAAACACACTCTAGCAACTCTCAGAGGGTGGGTTTGGGAATACTGGGGAATAGTTTATTTTAGCATCTCAAAGAGTGGAATGTGGACAGTTAGAAATTTTGCTTTAAGTATTATGTATAAATTATTTTTAGACTAAAGCTACATAAAACAAGGCTTGGCTGATACATGTGAAGATCGAGTGAGAAAAAATGTGGAGAGGTAAGAAAATAAAGTTGTAATACATAGTGTGTACTGGACTTACATGTATTAAGTGAGAACTATCTGGATAATTTAAGAAAAAAGAGGTTTTTTTAAATTCACAAAATTAAAAAAATTCATTGAGCGTCTATTATGTGTGGGATGCATGGGGGCTTTAATTATTTAGCTATGTTCAGATGAAAGCTTTCACTTTCTACTTTTTATTACATGTCTAGACAGAGCCCTAGTTTCTACTCAGAACTAAAGGACACAAATAATTTATTCCTAGGTGCAAGGATTTATCCTCTAACTCCTGTCAATCTTTCCCCATCAATCAGGCCGGTTCCTAACTAAACAGATGGGATTTTCACCAAGCTCTGATGGCCAGTATGCATTGTTGAGCCAAGAATGAAAATTAATTCCATAGACAATGACCTTCTTCTGAAAATCCTTACATAGTCAAGGTTTGCATTCAATCACTCAAGCAAGATGTATTCTACTTGATTTAAGAGAAGCTTTTCCTTCTATTACTATATTGCTTGCTACTGAACAGGAACTCGTAGGGAGGGTGTTTGTCAGAAGACAGGGTTCTCTGCCTCTTTCTAAATGACGAGGTTCACATCATTTAAAATACGGCTTTTCCATTTGTGAAGGAAGATAGTAATGCTCACCTCCTCTCCAACTGCAACAATAACGTTCAGTGCATCAAGAACCACAATAATTTGTAATGTATTTTGCGTGTCACAGACGCGAATATCCTTAGCATTTTTATATTGCCTACCTTGTTAGACAATATATTAACTTTATTTCAGTGGATCCGATGAGGAAGTGTCATAATTCCCATTTTACAAGCAAAGAGACCGAGATTCAGTGATGTTAAGTGGTTTGGCCAAGATAACATTTCAAGTTAGTGCTAGAAACAAGATTTAGAATACTGTGTTTTGACTTCAAGTCCAGGGCTCTCTTAATTCTTCCACCTCTCTCGTTCTCTCTCTCTCTCTTTTTATTTATTTATTTATTTATTTATTTATTTTTGTGATACGCGGACCTCTCACTGTTGTGGCCTCTCCCGTTGCGGAGCACAGGCTCCAGACGCGCAGGCTCAGCGGCCATGGCTCACGGGCCCAGCCGCTCCGCGGCATGTGGGAACTTCCCGGACCGGGCACGAACCTGTGTCCCCTGCATCGGCAGGCGGACTCACAACCACTGCACCACCAGGGAAGCCCTCTCTCTCTCTCTTTTTTGCCTCTTCTTTTCTTTTTTTTCCAGTTTTATTGAGATATAATTGACATATAGCACTGTATAAGTTTAAGGTATTTAGCATAACGATTTGACTTACATACATCATGAAATGATTACCACAATAAATTTAGTGAACATACATCATGTCATATAGATACAAAATTAAAGAAACAGAACATTTTTTGCTTGTGATGAGAACTCTTAGGATTACTCTCTTAAAAACTTCCCTATGTAACATACAGCAGTGTGAATTATATTTATCACGTTGTACCTTACATCCCTAGTACTTACTTATAACTGTAAGTTTGTCCCTTTTGACTGCCTTCATCCAATTCCCCTCCCCTCACCTCATTTCAGCAGGCCACGTGCAACAGTGCCGCACCTGGTGCTTCAATCAGCACAGCTGCGCCAGACCCACAAGGACTCTGCCCGCCCTCCACAGCGAGCACCCTAGAAAGCAGCCCCGTCCACAGCCTGTGAGGGAGAGTGTGTACACTGGAGTCCTGGCTCGCACCTCTCCATTCTCTCATCAAAGAATAAAACCTTCCTTTGCTTCTGAACCAAACTTGGTCTCGTGCTGTTGGCCCCAAACGACACAGAGCAAAGGACCCTTGTTGGGGACTGGCTCGTGAGGGTCGGTAACGGTATCTCTTAATCCCCCTCACCTATTTCTTTCCTCTCCTTACCCACCTCTTTCTCCCAGAGAAATGCTGTGGTCACAGGAGTCTCTCTGGTGTGTGTTGAAGTAACTTTCCAGGTAAATTCTATACGCTTCAAACCTAACTTTTCCCCTCTACCTCCAGTGATGAAAACCTCATAGCAATCACCTCCAAGGAAATTTGTCCTTGCCTCGAAAACAGACTGGTTTACAAACGAAAATAATCCTTCGTAGTTTCACCTGTGATTAAAGTGATTAAAGCAATCCTTATCCCAAAACATTCAGAATCAGCCATTAGACCATACTACGCTGCCTTTTAAACATATTTTAAATAAAAATTAAAGCCTAAATGGCATCAGTACAGCTTCGAAAAAAAACGCTTCTAACTTTAGCTGAATTTAACAATGAAGTTGGGATATTTTCTCAACCTACAAAAGTAATTAATTCACCACCTGGCTCAGTGCCTCCAAAGGATTAAGTATAAAACATGAAAATTGCTTTCAGTTAAGGGTCAGCGAGATGAAATCGCATGAGAAATTAGTAAAAGACTCACAAGATCAAAGACGGCACATTGGCAGCAGGTCAGGGCTATCCGTTTAAGCACAGCTACTCTCCTGATTCAAACAATTAACGTTTATGTGGAGTTATAAATAAGCAGGTTCCATCAAGAAAGCGTCCCCAGTTTCTGCTTTATAGAAACCTCTGATAAGAGGTGTATTTATCCTGGATTTTTGTGCTTGTTGGCTACCAAGAGGTTTTTGGAACCAAGTGTCATTGGCCAAAAGGGAGAGACATCCAGGATTTTCAAAACAACAACAACAACAACAAAATAACTGCAGAAGATAGATATTAGATTCGTCTCTTTAGTACTCCATAATTGTAAATTTCCTATTTGAGGGCTTAGAGGGAGGATTCAGATCATATTCATATTTGTTTCCCTCCTTTTTAGCACATGTCTTGATGCATAATAGGCTTTCCAAAAAATATTTGAGGTCAGAATAAGTAGGGTTGTTAAGTCAGGGACATAAACAAACAGAATATATCTATCAAGGAACCAGTATAATAGAGTCAGTAATTAGACTCTGGAATCAGACTGTCTAGGATCAAATATTTATTCCATCACTTACTAGCTTTATGATCTCACTCATTACAAAAAACAGAAAGAAGTGGCATAAATCCATTAAATTAAATATGGTATGTAATAAACTTAGCACAGAAGATAGTAAGTGCTCAATAAATGTTAGCATGTATTGTTATTATTATTGGTCTGGGATTCAGTAGAGTATTTACCAGCTTTAATCATCATATCCTTGTGGCTCACAGAAAGAAATATGGGATGAATGATGGTCCTATCAGTTGAATACCAACTGGATAAAAGATTGTACAAAACAGTGTTGATAAATGACTACGGGGAGATTGCAGGAGCTGTACTTCAGGGCTCTATCTTTGGCCTCTTCTAATCAATATTTTTATCAGTGACTTGGTTGGAGATTTTTCACACTTAAAGACTCTCTGAAATTCCTGGTATAAAATGGCATCTAAGATTCCCTGATTGAGCCTTTCTCATTTTCTCACTAAAATATCTGTGAAAAAACAGCAAATTATCAAAACAGTAAAAACTGAAACTGATGATCCATGGATTGTGGGAATCCAAGAGCCATCTGCACTATCAATATGACTTAAAAAGCTTCTACATTAATTTATCATAACCAATACTTTCCTGAAACATATTCATTTTACCCAACTCATATTTATTGATTGCCCACAATGTGTTCAGCACGGTTCTAGGAACTTGGGATCTATCAGTGAACAAAACAAAGATCCCTGTCCTCATGAAGCATGGGGATAAACACACAGTAATCATAATTAATAAATTATATTAAATTCATTGTGTGTTAGCTGGTTTTAAATGCTATGAAACAAAATGGGAGTGGGGCAGGGAATATGGGCAGAGGGTGAGGGTTGCGCTGTTAAACAAGGTGGTTAGGGAAGGCCTTGCTGAGAAGGCGGAATAGGAGCCAAGGCTTAAGGAAGACTTGAAGGAAGGAAGGAAGCTGGTTATGGAAACATCTGAAGGAGGAACATTCCAGGTAGAAAGAAGAGCTGAGGTGGAAAGAAAACAGAAAACAAGATAAATTGTCTCTTTGCATGCTTGTCCCTAACTGGACAAAACATAAAGTGAGCCAGAGGAGTTTGTTTTAGAAAAGAGGAATAATGTATACATTGAATAACAGAGTTGGAATCATAATTCAAGAAAGGCCAAACTGAATAAAATGAAGTTTAATAGGGATAAATGTAAAGTATTGCAACTGAGTTAAGAAAAGAAGTACCTAACTATAGTAGAGCAAAGACATAGCATAATAGCGGGATGTATCAAAGACACTTGGGAATGTTGGTTGATTATTTTCAACACATTTGAGTCAACACTGGGGGTGGCTGCCAAAATAGCTCTGATATTAAAATGCTTTACTACCATTTAGTGTCTAAAACCAGGAAATTGATATTTTGGCCCACTCTACATGGTGGGTCAAGTCCTGGAGTGTATTGATCAATTCTGTGTTCCACACTTAAAAGTGTACTCAGAGGAGGGCAAGCAAGGAGACTAATAGTATGACATCTGAGAGACAGTTTATGGGACTGAAACTGAAAAGGAAAGTCATGGGATAGAGATAAAAACCTATTTAAGGGGCTTCCCTGGTGGCGCAGTGGTTGAGAGTCCGCCTGTCGATGCAGGGGACACGGGTTCGTGCCCCGGTCCAGGAAGATCCCACATGCCGTGGGGCAGCTGGGCCCGTGAACCACGGCCGCTGGGCCTGCGCGTCCGGAGCCTGTGCTCCGCAACGGGAGAGGCCACAACAGTGAGAGGCCCGCGTACCGCAAAAAAAAAAAAATATATATATATATATATATATATATATATAAATAGTTATAAATAACGTACATATATGGAGTACTTTCACATAGTTTTCCTTGTTAAATCTTCACAATATCCAGAGGTAATTGCTATTATTATTACCTTTATTGCCATCTCATTTTTTAAGTTAAAGATTGAAAGACCCAGAGCTGTTGAGGACAGGCCAGGTTTGCCTCAAGCCGAGCCCTGCAGTGTGGACACTCAAACTCTGCTGAGCACGGCTCCAGTCCACGTGTGCTCACCCAGCTTTCAGGACAAGCAACGATGCCTCCCAAAGAGTCTCCATTCCAAATGCTCCTCTACCCTCTGGCTCCCAGACAGACTGAGCCCCAGTGTTCCTAGTTACCAAATGACTGGCAATTAACTAAAACCAGTCTTATTTCTTCCCCATTTTCTTTTTTGTCTTCTCCTTTTAGTTCTCATTACCCTCAGCTTCCAGCCTATTTCACTCTTAACTACCTACCATGTGAGTGGTAGGGGAAGGGGAGGGGGCAGTGGTGAAAAGAGATAAAGATGAATAAAAGAGCATATCTAATAAATTCGAAATATATATACATCACGACTCCATCATTCCTTTCTAGGGATATTCTCTAGAAAAACTCTTGCACAGGTGTATAGAAGACAGGTAGGAGGATATTTCTACAATGCAAATAACACTGTAATGTTGAACAAGTAAGTAAATAGAAGCTAAATGTACATTAGTAGAAACATGGTAAAGCAGAAAGCTAAAATGAATGAACCATAGCTATATCTAGGTGTACACATCACAAAAAGAAAGTTGAGTGAAGCAAAAGTGCCACATATATATCCGCTTGCCTCCATTCTTTCAATAGTCGTCTTCCTCATTATTACACTTCCCTCTGTTCAAATATATCTATTTAGTCTTTTGCCCAAAAGATGAAAGTATTCCCAGCTGGGCCTTCTATTTACTCCTTCCCAGGAGTAAATAGAAGGCCCAGCTGGCAATGCTTTCATCTGGATCTTAAGCTTTATTTTTCTCTTGCTCCTTACATATGTATCTTTCCTTAGAATGCCCTGGGAGAGTTGTACCTAAGCTTCAGTAAAAGCTCAAAAAGCCCTCTGTTGCTTTTCTCTTCTCAGCTGGTGGGGACCCAATGTTACTGTCTTTTCTAACACAGGCTCCATCCCATCTCTTCATCTCCTGCCAACGAGGCCTCTCCTCATTGTCTGATGAATAATTCTTACCCATCCTTCAAGGATCAATTTAAACCAATCTCTTCTAAAACATTTTCCTAATTACCCTTAATTCGAATTTAATTCTCCTTTCTCTCACTCTCTTAGGACCTTTCTCAACCACTCTTTTAGCATGCCTTGTAAGGTTATTCATATATGTCTATCTCCCCACCAAACTGATTTCCTCTAAAGACCATGGGTTTTATCTTACATTGTCTCTGAATTCCTCAGCACCTAACACAGGTGGCAGACTGTAGGAGGTGCTCAACAAATGCTTGTTTAATCTTGACACTTTATTGTCTGAAAGCTGTTTGATTCCTGGACACCACATTGCCTGGAACCAATGCCTTTTTTCCATTCTCCTGACACTAGTTTTGTGATCTATAACTAGACCTAACTAGACTCTGGATCAATTGCTTGTCTCCGTCTCTTCCTTGGCAGATCTGAACAATCTTTCAGGGAAACCAGCTCAGAAATTTTTATTAAAGGCTTAGAGCTCCTGCCCTGGTGTGATAATAAATGCATAGCTTTGCTCAGATCCTTCTTTAAACTTAATCTGGATCCTCCTGCCTCCCTCCCCAAGCATCTGGTTTAGCCTAGCCCTGTAGCAACTGGTATCAGCAACTCTTTATAGCCTCCTTCATAAAAGAATTTAATTCTCCTTTCTCTCGCTCAGGCCCCATCAGGCCCCTAGTTTCAATTGCTACTCCTGGATCTAGTAACTGTACCTTAAGTGCAGTTTCATTCTTCCTGTATCCAGAAGACATAAACCCTGGCAGGCCCCCAGCTTTAGCACCTCTCAGTAGTTTAATTCTGTTCTGTTTCTGGCCCATGGACAAATCTTGACTATGGTTATGTCATTTTAGTCTCTTCTCTCTTTTTACATGTTGTCATCTCTAAATGTGCAGCTGGAGTTGGGGGAAAGGGTGCCTGAAGTCTATCCCCCACTATCATCTGCATTCTAGCTCTTTTTGAAGCAATTCTGCTTTTCTCACCAGAAACTTCCCATCCTCTACCAATCTAAGTTGTGGATGTTAGCTTATGAGATTCAAGTTCCTTCAGATGAGCCCAAGATCATGATATTGTTCCTTAGATGGGAACAGTCACTCTTGTTTGTGTCCATAGACCCTTTATTCACAGTTAAATATTTGATAGAGGTGTATACATTGTTCTTTACTGATAATGGGGCAGTAGCATCATTTCACACAACCAACTGGCACTTCACATCTATTTAAATCTGATGAACTAACAAGACAGTGGTACATGACTTCTATGTTAAGAGAATCTCACACTGCACAAGATCTGACACGCTCCAACTATGTAGAGCCTGACACTGAATGAGTCAGAGTAGACACTTGAAAGAGGTGCCTCCTCTTTTGTTTTCACCTGGTAAATTGACCATTACATGAGCAGTCTATCCCCTTAGTGGAAACTGCAGAATTTCGATAGATGGTGGATAGAGAGATAGACAGATACACAAGGCTCCTTGAAAGGGGAGAATGGGGATTTGTCTCCAAGTTGTATCTATATTACAAAAATACTATTTCTACTTAGATTATATGTTTAAATTGGTAGAGTTTTGTTTTTGTTTTTTTGTGTGTGTGGTACGTGGGCGTCTCACTGCTGTGGCCTCTCCCGTTGCGGAGCACAGGCTCCGGACGCGCAGGCTCAGCGGCCATCGCTCACGGGCCCAGCCGCTCTGCGGCATATGGGATCTTCCCGGACCGGGGCACGAACCCGTGTCCCCTGCATCTGCAGGTGGACTCTCAACCACTGCGCCACCAGGGAAGCCCTAAGTTGGTAGAGTTTTAAGAAGCCTGGTGAAATATGGCTGCAAGGGACAGCATGTATTATAAAACAAGTCAGTAATTGGCTAGTAACAGAGTAAACTGGTAACCCACAGCAACAATCACCACTCTCAAACAGCACTTTCAAAAATAATTAAGAATTTAACCACCACTTTTTCAATATTATTTAATCAATATTATGTCTTCAAATACTTACATAGATTTAATTGTATGGGAAAGATGAAAAAGAGAAAAAGGTGTTAATGGAGAATGGAATTAATAAAAAAGCTCTGGTCCAGAATCTCCTACTTTTGACTTTCAGTATGGCTTCAAGTGCATCACATAATTTCTCTGTCTACAAAGTAGAAATGCTAATATTTGCCATATCATCAACTGATAAACACTGTTTGAACAACTAGGATTAAAACTCAATGTAAATATCGCAGAGTGCTATTTTTACTAACATTTTTCAAAGCTTCTAAAAATTTTAATCCACTTGAAAATAATTGCTTAATTACATGAAAAGGCATGAACACCTGACCAAACTAATATTTCACACCGTGTGGGAGAATTCACATAGAGTTTTCCCATGAATGTACAGAGGGAATAAATTGGGCCTATAAACTTGGAGCCTCAGGTCAGGTTTACTCCCATCTAAAGGCTTTTTCCAACTGGAAGGAAAATCTAGCTTTGTTTTATGAGACGAAAAAGTCATAAAACATACTGCTCTTACACAACTGGGTGACTCAAAGTGCTATTTTCTCTCAGCAATTATCATATGAGCTACTGGAATCAAACGAACTCAGGGAACACTATGGGCCACTGTAAAATGCCAGTGTTGGTGTTTAAATGAAATAGTTAAACATTGTCAAATGAAGAGCTGTGTTATAAACAGTGCTAGCATTTAAAAAGGAACCGTGCCTACTTATTCATCACCCACATCTGTGTGTTGGGAGGGGAGAAGAATGAGTTTAGACTGGTCCACATTTGCTTTCTTCATTTTTTACCACATGTTTATTTTTAAAACAGCTCTTCAAATGTCACTAATGACTGATGACTGCAAATTTGCCAAATTCAGTACTTTTTCCTTAAATCTTCTTTAATGTCTCTGCAGCATTAATGGCTCCCCTTTGTCAAATATCTCATACATGTGGTGAGGCAAAACACACCACTTCCCAGATTCCTCTGATAACCCTGGATGAATCTTTCTCCATTTTTACATACCCTAGAGCGTCTTTATTCACTCTTGTCTTTGTTTCTACTATCATCTATGTTGAAAACTCCCCAAACTAAATATTTAGCCTAACCCGTCTCCCAATCTCTAAATTCACATTTCTAAAAGCTTTCGCTGATATGGCCCAGAAACTCATCAATTCAACATTGTCCCTGAGCACCCTATTATGGGAGTCACCTAATACTATTTAATATCACTCTGTGTTGTCTTTGTCTAGTGCGTATGACAATCAGTTCTTTCCTTCTCGCTCTGTTATTGCTCTTGCTGTTGTTCATTGTCTGTCTCTACTAACATGAGACCGGAGACATTGTCCATTGTACTCATCACTCAACTCTGAGTCCTTAGAATAGTATCTGGTACATAGCAGGAGCAAAATAAATCGTTAATAATTGAATAAATTAATAACCTTTTGTTAAAATCATTTTTTCTTTCCTAATGGCATTGTTATTTTTATAGTCACCCGTGCATGAAATATAGCTACTTTGCCTCATCTGTCTCATTCTTCTAGTCACTGTATCACTTAGAATTTCATTCAACTGCAAGAATCAGAGACCAAAAAACAACACTTCCTCTCCCCCCAAAACAGTGATTTTAACCAGTAAGTAATTTTTAAAAAAATATTTACTTAAGTAAATATCTGAAAGTGAGGTATTGTAAGTGGGTTTTTTTTTTTTTTTCGGTATGGGGGCCTCTCACTGTTGTGGCCTCTCCCATTGTGGAGCACAAGCTCCAGACGTGCAGGCCCAGTGGACATGGCTCACGGGCCCAGCCGCTCCACGGCATGTGGGATCCTCCCGGACCGGGGCACGAACCCGTGTCCCCTGCATCGGCAGGCGGACTCTCAACCACTGCACCACCAGGGAAGCCCTGTAAGTGGTATTTTGAAATACCACTTTCAAAATATTACTGCACATTGAAAACAAACTTATGGTTACCAAAGGGGAAAGGGGGGTGGGGGAGGGATAAATTAGGAGGCTGAGATTAACATATACACACTACTATGTATAAAATAAATAACCAACGAGGACCTACTCTATAGCACAGGGAACTATACTCAATATCATGTAATAACCTATAAGGGAAAATAATCTGGAAAAGAATATATATATAACTGAATCACTGCGCTGTATACCTGAAACTTACACGATATTGTAAATCAACTATACTTCAATAAAAAAAATTTTTTTAATTAGTTCTTAATCAAATTAAGTGAAAATAACTGGAAAACGGATAAATAAAATATGATAAATTCATTAAAAAATATATTACTGCTCATATACAATGCACCTGGCCACCCAAGAACTCTGATGGAGATGTACAGAAGATTAATGTTGTTTTAATGTCTGCTAGCCCAACATATATTCTGCCACCCATGAATCAAGAAGTAATTTTAGGGCTTCCCTGGTGGCGCAGTGGTTGAGAGTCCACCTGCTGATGCAGGGGACACGGGTTCATGTCCCGGTCCAGGAAGATCCCACAAAAGAAGTAATTTTACCTTCCGAGTCTTATTCTTTTTTTTTATAAATTTATTTACTTTATTTTATTTTTGGTTATGTTGGGTCTTCATTGCTGTGCATGGGCTTTTCTCCAGTTGTGGCAAGCGGGGGCTACTCTTCGTTGCAGAACACGGGCTTTAGGCACGCGGGCTTCAGTAGTTGTGGCGCGCGGGCTTAGTTACTCCGCAGCATGTTAGATCGTCCCAGACCAGGGATCGAACCCATATCCCCTGCATTGACAGGTGGATTCTTAACCACTGTGCCACCAGGGAAATCCCCCTGAGTCTTACTCTTTATGAAACATATTTCGTAAGGTTATAGCTGACATAGATAGTGATTCCTCTGATAAATCTGAGCAAAACAAATCAGACACCTTCTGGAAAGGATTCACCATCCTAGACGCTATTAAGAACATTTGTGATCTACAGGAGGAGGTCAAAATATCATCTTAACAGGAGTATGTAAGGAGTTGATTCTAATCCTCATGGATAACTTTGAGGGTTTCAAGACTTCAATGATGGAAGTAACTGTACATGTGGAGGAAAATAGCAAGAGAACTAGAAATGGAGCCTGAAGATGAGACTGATTGCTGCAATCTCATGATCAAACTTGAAGGGATGAGGAGATGCTTCTTATGGAGGAGCGAAGAGAGTGGTTTCTTGAGATGGAATCTACTCTGGGTGAAGATGCTGTGAAGATTGTTGAAATGACAACAAAAGGTTTAGAATATTACAAAAACTTAGTAAAGCAGTGACAGGGTTTGAGAGGATTAACTCCAATTTTGAAAGAAGTTCTACTATGGGTAAAATGCTATCAAACAACAGGGCATGCTACAGAGAAATCATTCATGAAAGAAAGAGTTAATCAGTGTGGCAAACTTCACCATGTTCTTATTTTAAGAAATCGCCACAGCCAGTCCAAACTTCAGCGACCACCACCGTGACCAGTCAGCCGCCCTCACCATCGAGGCAAGACCCTCCACCAGCAAAAGGATTATGGCGTGCTGAAGGCTCAGATGATGGTTAGCATTTTTTAGCAATAAAGAATTTTTTAATTAAGTTATGCCTATTTTTTTAAACATAACGCTATTGCACACTTAACATACTACAGTATAAAGTAAACATAAATTTTATATGCACTGGGAAACCAAAAAAATTGTGTGACTTGCTTTATTGTGACATTTGCTTTATTCCTGTGGTCTGGAACAGAGCCCACAATATCTCCAAGTATGCCCATACTTCATAATATAGATGTACCACAGTTTATTCAACAACTCTCCTATATGTGGGCATTTAGGTTGCTCCCCACATTCTGCAATTATAAACAATGCTGCAGTGAATAACCTTGCACACATGTATTTTCTTATTGTTGGAGATACATCTTCAGAGTAAATTCCTAAAAGTAGGATTGTTGGTCAAAAGGTAGATGCATATGTCTTGCCAAATTTTCCTTCAAAATGATTGTACCAGTTTGCATTCCCAGCAGCAAGGTATGAGAATACTTGTTCCCCCACAGTCTTGCCAACATAATGTATTCTCAAACTTTTTATTTTATTTATTTATTATTTTTTTTTGTTTTTGGCTGCACCACAAGGCTCATGGGATCTTAGTTCCCCAACCAGGGATCAAACTCGGGCTCCCAGCAGTGGAAGCATGGAGTCCTAACCACTGGACCGCCAGGGACTTCCTATTCTCAAACTTTTAAAATGTTGCCAGTCTTCTAGATTAAACATGGTATTGCCATGTTGTTTTTTTTTTTTTTTTTTTTCCGTACGCAGGCCTCTCACTGTTGTGGCCTCTCCCGTTGCGGAGCACAGGCTCCGGACGCGCAGGCTCAGCGGCCACGGCTCACGGGCCCAGCTGCTCCGCGGCATGTGGGATCTTCCCGAACCGGGGCACGACCCCGTGTCCCCTGCATCGGCAGGCGGACTCTCAACCACTGCGCCACCAGGGAAGCCCTGCCATGTTGTTTTGATTACCATTTCTCTAATTATTAATAAGTTCAAACTTTTTTAACATTGTATAAGTTTAAGGTGTACAACCTGTTGATTTGATACATTTATGTATTGCCGTATGATCATTACTATAGTGTTAGCTAACACTTCTATCACATCACATATTTATTTCTTTTTTGTGGTGGGAAAAATTAAGATCTAGTCTCTTAGCAACTTTTAAGTTTATAATACACTACTGTTGACTATAATCACTATACTGTATATTAGATTTCTAGGACTTATTTATCTACGAGTTGCAAGTTTGTACCCTTAAACAACATCTCCCAAATTCCCCCACCCTACTCCCCCAGCCTCTGGTAACCACCATTCTACTCTCCGTTTTTACAAGTTTGGCTTTTTCATATCTCACATGTAAGTGGTATCATACATTTTTTGTATCTGTCTCTGTCGGACTTATCTCACTTAGCATAATGCCTTCAAGGAGGAACACTTTTATATCTTGTTTTTGTGTGTGTGAATTATGTGCTCATGTCTGTTTCTCTTTTTTCTATCAGGTTTTTGGTCCTTTGTTCCTCAATTCTCTCTATATTAGGAATACTAACCCTTTACCTATAGTACATGTTGTAAACATCTTCTCCAGTTTGTCAGTTGGCTTTGGCTTTTGCTTATGGCATTTTTTTGCCATGCCAAGAAATTTTTATGTAATCAAATTTATGACTCTTTTCTTTTATTGCCTCTAAGTCTGAGTCAGTTAGAAAGCTTTTCCTGCTTTGAGGCAAAAGAGGAATGCATCCATCTCCTCATTCTTCTAGTACTGTGTTCTATCTTATAGCTGTTTTGATCTCCACTACCGCCACCAATAATTTCTCCCTGCCCTCTTAAACTTCAAGCACACTGAAGGAAACCTCGTCTTCATTTTATGATCCCTCAAGTAATTAACCCATCACCTTCTTTATATTAGGTCTTTAATAAAATAAAAAAGTTTAATGAATTTAATTGAATTGAATTTACATGAAGATATTAGCTATGCTCTAATGAACACCATATTTCAAAAGTTAGGGGAGGTTTAAATATGTCAGTTCAGTTTCTCCAAAATTAAGTAGACTAATTTACAAAATAACGACTCTGGAAGGAAATATAAACTTACTCAGCCCCTTTATTTTGCAAATAAAGAAACTAACATCCATGTAACTTAAGTGGCTTGCCCCTATCTTATGGCGAGGAGATAGAAGTATTAACTCACTGGTCTATGAAGTCCAATCAAATTCTTGGTCTACTAAACTTCCCATCCTACTATCCCAAAATTTCTCCACTTTTCTTTCTAATTAAGTAAAGCAGCAGACAAGAAAAGTTGATAAAGAATAAAAGATTTTTCTAAAAGTTTAAAAGAAGCTGTCAGCCTTTGAAATGCCTGGGTGTGGTTAGGTTGCATTTTGAAAAAACACCATGGATTTTTATTCCAACAAGAATTTTCTTCCGAATACACTCTTACTAGAAAGGCAGCTACATCATGTGTGAAAGACAGGATTTCCTGTTGATAAATAAGGAACCAAGTGCTCAAACACAGCTCAATAAATATATCCTATGGACGTTTCAAACTAGTGGACAACGGGCCAAATACAGCTAATAGACCTATTTTCCTCAAAGTGCTCTTTTCCACTACTGAGCAACACTATTTCTACATTAAGAAATTATTTATAAAAATATCCGTGTTCACTGTTTCCTAAAAAATTAAAAGAACTGGCAGCTCTGAGCTCACATTTCCGCAGGATATAAATCAGCCAGAATTAAGAAGAGGCTGAATCATTTGCACATGTTATGAGCTCTTTAATTTACCATTATCTCTGCCACTTCCCATCACAACCCAATTCATTCCTTTCTGTTCTGCCTAGACCCTGCAGGCATTGGAGTTTGCAACCACTGACAAGGACTTTAGTGTGGATGCTAATAGGTAATAAACTCAGTGTGGATTGACATTATTTAAACAGAAGTTACCATTTATTAATCATTTTAGGTGCCAGGAATTTTTTTTTTTTTTTTTTTTTTTTGCGGTACGCGGGCCTCTCACTGTTGTGGCCTCTGCCGTTGCGGAGCACAGGCTCCGGACGCGCAGGCTCAGCGGCCATGGCTCACAGGCCCAGCCGCTCCACGGCATGCGGGATCTTCCCGGACTGGGGCACGAACCCGTGTCCCCTGCATCGGCAGGCGGATTCTCAACCACTGCGCCACCAGGAAAACCCTAGGTGCCAGGAATTTTTAAGTACTTTATATACATTACATCATTTAAATCTTACAAAAAGTTCTGTGAGGGAGGTGAAATCCTATTCCACAAAAAAAGAAAACTGAGGCTCCAAGAAGTTAACTTAAGAGTGCGCTGCTACAAAGTGACACTTTGAGCAGGGATCCAAAGTACTTAAAGACAGCAGATGGTGAAAACAGACGGAGTGAAAATATAGAGGAGATTCAAGAAGTTTGTGCAAGAGAGGGTCATAGAAAAACTAGAAAACATAGTAGAAAACTTACAGAAGAGTAAAATAGTATAGCAAAGAAAGAGAACAGAAGAATATGAAAGTAAAGTTATAAGAACACTCAGCAACAAGAGTAAAGCCAGAGCAATAAAATACTCAGACACAGAGCAGGAAGGTGCGACTAGACAAGATGCTGAGGAGGCAGCAAGATCCATGGCAGGAATGGTGGAGTGATATGTCTGTCGTAGAGGATGGGACCACAGGTACCCTCAGCCCACTGGATACAGAGCAAAGGGATTCTCTGGGTTCCTTCACATTGTATTAATTATTCATGATCTGCTTAGCAAATCTGTTTCTAACTTCATCCACAGCAATTGTGGATTTCCTTATGTACTTTAGAGTACAGGTGAATGTCAGTTGGTCCTTAGCTTCCCTATCAGCCTTAGCAAAATCCACTCAGTACCACCGTGAGGAGATATTCACAACCTCAGTGCTAAACCACCCTCCTCAATCATTTCCTGGAACCTATTCCCTTCCTGTTCCTAACCTTCTCCTATCCAGTTTGTGGTTAACTTTTTCTTTGGGCATTCTTATTCTTCCTTCGTACTCATTGGTATGCTGCTAAATGTGTAACAGAAAGCTCTTCAAGAAACACAGAGCAAGAGAGGATGGAAGAAGGCGGAGAGGTGAGGAAGGAAAAAAGGAAGGAGGAGAGAAGAAAAGAAAGGAAGAAAAATAGAAATAAAATTCCTGACTTGTAGCGTTTGCCAGTTCCCATGGTGTAACTCTTACAACTATGGCCAATTTCAAGCAACCTATGTGATGTCACTGAAAACCATGTTAGTAAAAGATGTGAAGCAAAACAACTTTTATAGTATTCCCATCATACTATATACATAGATATATCAAGAATATAAGAAACAGTAAACTATAAATGAAATAAATAGGAAGAAATTAGTTTGGAGCAATTTATTACTTTTTAAAAAAATAATGTATTTAATTGTAAGTTGAAACCATTTAATATTTCATAGTGGCCGTGTTTAACAACGAACTAACAAAATACCTGAAAATTCAACAACAGGCTCTCACGAGCAAGTGTGAGCCAGCATGCACCACTGCTCGTATTTCAAACTTCTACAGGACAGAAGACACTTAGGGGAGCTAGAGATATTTTCATATTTTTTTATAATTAAATTTAATTTTTGACCTTGAGACCCTCTAAAAGAAAAGCACACTCCTCCCATGTGTCTCCTCCACTCTCAATACTCTACAACCATACTTCGCTTCTGACACCCTGCGTGTGGAAAACCTACACAATTCCTCAGCCCCAGCTGTGTGTCAACAAGTTAACGCAATTCTGACACTATCTACCCGGAGATAGCATCAGATTCCACAAGTTAAGGGTTCAGTCTCTCAAGACTGCCCCCCACCCCCTCTCACGGAGACGACAATCACAGGTCCAGGTTGACACCTGTGCTTCTTCCTGGCTGACTATAAACTGGCAGCTCCCAGGACACCCTCCACAGGTTGAATTAATTTCCTAGAGCAGCTCACTGAACTCAGGAGAAACAGTTTACGTACTAGATTGCTGGTTTATTATAAAAGAATGGAACTCACGAAAGCCCTTTGGAAGACACGGGGGCAAGGTATGGGGGATATGGAGGGAGAGGTGAAGAGCCTCAAAGCACACCACCCTCCAAGCACCTCCAAACCCCATCCTTCTGGGTTTCTATGGAGGCTTCATTACATAGGCGTGATTGACCAAATCATTGGCTATAGGTGATTGATTCAACCTCCAAACCCTCTCCCCTCCCCAGAGATCAAGGGCTGGGACTAAAAGCTCCAACCCTCTAGTCACATGGTTGGTTCCACTGGCAAACAGCTCCCAACCTTAGGGGCTTTACAAAAGTCACCTAATTGACATAAACTCAAGTGCAGTTGAAAGGCGCTTGTTATAAAAGCAAAACACTCCTTTCCTCTTTATGGCTCTGGATCTATTTCAGGAATGGAGGACAAAAAACCTAGTATTATAACAAAGATGGTCTCCTTGCTCTTATCACTTTCTTATCACTAAGCAATTCCAAGCGTTTTAGGAATTCTGTGCCAGAAATGGAGACAAAGACCAAATATATATTTCTTATAAATCACAAGATCACAGACCCCCAGTCTGTCAGACTGTGATAAGAAACAAGAAATTTAATCTCAGTCTTTTCTTTGTACCACCTCTCTCGGTTGTGCCACCGAGTTCTGAGCTCTTTCCAAATATTGACAGGGAGCCAACTGGCCCATAAGACACCTGGATCCAGCCTCTCTCTGCTCCTCTGTGCCTTGTTTGGAAAGCTAAGGGACAGAGGTTTTTCAGTGACTTACTCAAAGTTCACACCACTACCCAGGAACAGAGTCTAGGCAGTGGCTCAGGTCTTCTAACTCTAAACTAACAATGCACAGGAGGCTCTTTTTGATCTAATCCTTGCCCACCTACTTCTTTCTATGGTGTTCCCCAGCTCTCAGCCTTGCTGGCTTTTTTTCTCCTCCAGCACATCCATCTTGTTTCTGAGCTTCAACCTATGCTATTCTCACCACATGAAAGCCTTTCCCTCATTAACTCCCGCCCATTCCAGACAAGAGCTGATAAATTCCAACTCAGCTTCCAACTCATCCTTTACTGAGGAGTCTGCTCCTTTGGACTCCAGTGCATGCCCCTCTTACAGTCCTTATCACATTTTACTATCGTTGTCTGCATTTTCATTTGTCTTACCTGTTGAACCTTGAGCTCCTTGAGAGGCAGATTCCGTGTTTTGCCCATCATTAGCACAATGCCTAGCACGCAGTAAATACTCAGTAAATAATTTTTTTATTAAAATGACCTTAAAAAATGGGTGAGTCTCATTTAGTAACTTTTAAAAAGGCTCATGCATTATGCAAATAATCTACTGACTACAAATTTAATCAATGGTCTAGTTAAGGAAGATGTTGGCTGGAGTTGAAGCAGGTCACATATATATCTCTGAAATAAAACTCAAGGAAGCACCCCAGGGCAGATCATCTGGGAACTACCAGCCAGGCAGCAGGTGAGTGGGACATTCTCTGTATCCTCCTTCCCAGCAGCCATCACAGTGAATCCACCTACCCTTGAGTTTTAATCGGAGCTGCTATTCACTCACTGTTTACCTCACCAACAGAAATATACAAGCACCACCCACAAACAGAAGAAGGTTTTCTATTTTCATTATTAAGGAAACCACATTTTTATGATTCTCTAGACAGTTACAAGGAAGAACAAAGCCCAGCCAGAACACTTAACTAAACCAAGTCAAAAAAGGCTAATTATGAAATGAGATGAACCGAAAGGACAAAGGTCAATGGAAGAGAATTCTCCTAAGTACAGACTATTTAAAGGTACAGTACGTTGCATGACTTCCAGTGTGATAATTGCTTCTTGCTGAAGACTTGAGTTAACGCAAAGGAAATTAACATGATCTATTTCCCATTTCTATTCTACAATCATTGCCAAATTAATACAAAAATAGTGACCAATTTCCATAGTGTATAAAATCAAGAGAGATGAAAAGCATTTCTAATTTTTAATCCAAGCAAAGTCAAAGGGTCACAAGAAAAAATTCAGCAGCAAGCCCTTTATTGTCTAGATTCACAAAAAATTACATGTGGAAAGAAACCTTTCTTCTTCCCTGCCCTGTGCAAAAACATGTGTATTCTTCCCTTTAATCATCCCTTTGCTTCTTGTCACGGGTTGAATTGTATCCCCCTAAAATTCATATACTCAAGTCTTAACCCCCATACCTCAGAATGTGACCTTATTTGAAGGTGGGATCTTTACACAGGTAATCACGTTAAAAGGAGGTCATTAGAGTGGGCCCTAATCCAACACGGTATGCCTTTATGTAAAGGGGAAATTCAGAGACAGACACATACACTGGGAGAGTGCCATGTGAAGACACAGGGAGAAGATGACCACCTACAAGCTAAGGAGAGAGGCCTGGAACAGATCTTTCCATCACAGCCCTTAGAAGGAACCAACCTTGCTAATACCTTGATTTCAGACTTAGAGCCTCCAGAACTGTGAGTCGTTATGGCAGTCCCAGGAAATTAATACACTCCTCTAGACATTTTTCTCCAAATATCCTTTATCCCTGTTCTTCCAACTTTTCCCAAGATAGAAAAAAAATTACTTCACATATGTATATTATACATCTTACAATTTCATTTGCCTTCCTTTAAGATCAGTGTGTAATCTTGTCTCACAAAGTTAGATGTAATGTGGGAAAATCCTCTACAATTTTCAAACCCATAATAAGCTCTATAATCACCAGAAAAGAAGTGTGCAAAAGAAAACCAATGCTGAGACCTTTCATAAAGCAAGTACAAAGACAGAAGACAAAATTGGCTGTGTAGTGTCATTAGCTAAAGCTATCACAGTCCCTTTTGTCATCTTAAGCAGCTATTCCATGATCTTTTCACTTGCAATAATGAACTGAGCTTTTGACAAAAGAAAATATTTGATCTCCTTTTAGCCCAAAATCTCCCCTTTATAAGTCCATTTAATATTCTAGAAGGGTTTTCTTTTCCTTTGGAGAAATATAAGTTTGGCATTCTAAAGGCATTTGTATTTTAAAGCCTACAAAAAGAATTTGGAGAGTACCTGGTGAAGTACTGACTGGCCTCTGTGGCTCAAAAGTTCAATTATCATAGACATTTCACTCAGAAGAGCAGTTCCACCTTTTAACCTTCATCTAAATAATGTCTACTTCTCTTTCACTATGATTGAGTTCAAGCCCTTGGAACACACAAAGTTGTAGGAGATATACAATTGTACTTCTCTTCTCTGTTCCTGGATTCTAAACATCTGTCTACACCCCCAAATAAAATAAAACTTCTTGTTTTCTGCAGATACAAGTTTCCCAAGAAGAAATCAGTACAGATAGACTGCAGTTCTCTCAGAGAATGAGAATGCATCATGTAAACATATCTTTTTTATTGTGTTTTTCTTCTGAAATACAAGAAATAGATTTCTTAGTTTTGGAAAGCTGATTCCTATTAAAGCATCTCTAAACCGTGAGAAAATTATCTCAGCAATAAAGAATGAAACGCTTTTTCCAAAAATATTTACACGATTTGCAAAGCGGTGTCTAAAACACATCTTAACAGGCAGCTTATATTTGTTGTAGGTGGAACTACAGAAAAGTGATGGAACGTGACAAGGCTCAGCTTTTAAAAAATGAATTTATCTGGCAACTAATAAAAAGATTTGTGCTTACTTGATTCATGGCATTTTTCCCATATGAGAAGCAGTAAAATCCAAATGAAGTAAAATGAATAAAGTTGACAAAGATGTAATTTGGAAATGTGGCTGAAAACAAATCAAGAGTGGACTGACCTTGACGACTACATGGGTCAGGGCTCTTTGCTGGTAAGCAGCAGAAACTGACTCTGCCTGACTTACGCAGAAAGGAACTTAGACTCACAGGAAGAACACTGGGGAGCTCAAAGAATAAACCAGCCTGAAAAGACAGGACCCAGAGTATCTTCAATGTGGGTAGCAAGAACTAATGGGCAGTTTGGCCTGGGCACTGCCACTGGGATGAGTCAGCTCCAACTGATTTTCCAATAGATTAAGTCTGGGGAGATTCTGATTAGCCTACCTTGGTTACCCACCTAGAAGAATTAAGAGTCCTTTGACCGGGCTTCCCTGGTGGCACAGTGGTTGAGAGTCCGCCCACCGATGCGGGGTACACGGGTTCGTGCCCCGGTCCGGGAGGATCCCACATGCCGCGGAGCGGCTGGGCCCGCGGGCCATGGCCGCTGAGCCCGCGCGTCCGGAGCCTGTGCTCCGCAACGGGAGAGGCCACAGCAGTGAGAGGCCGGCGTACAACAACAACAACAACAACAACAACAAAAAAGAGTCCTTTGACCGAGGCTGCTCACAAGGTGGAAGAGGTAATTTCTCCAAAGGAAACTGTGAAATGTTTTAGAAGGAGAAATGGATGCTAGATTGCATAAATGAGTAAATAAATAAACACCTTCTGCAAGTAAGCTGATATGAGAGCAAATATATACTCCATGTATTTTTAGAAAGAAAAAGTATTCAAAACTCAACTTTCACCTAATAATGACTTTATATGAAAGGCAAAAATGAAGATTTTTAAATGTTTATTAAATCTGCAACTCATCTAAATAATTTTAAACCAGTGACACACTGAAAACCAATTACCTGCAGGTTCTTCTATGTTTATAAGTTAGCATACATATATTAAACAGCTCCTGAACGCAATTTTGAAGGTTTGTCATATTGAGAAACAGATAATTGTGTACTTTAAGAATGCTACTTCAACTATGCAGACAGTCCTCATAAAAATGCACTCTCAATCCTGCTTGTTTTTATCTAAACTTTTGCAAATAGTGCCTGATCAGAAAGCCTATGTCTAATTTTATGATTTTTAACTCTGAAATTAGGCAGCATGAATCATAAAAATAAATTTCTTTTATGGCTCAGATTCTGAGATTGACTCAGGAACTACTATTCAAGCCACGAGATAAAGATCTCACAGTTAGCTGCTGAAACATCTAATATTTTTGAACACACAAACAGAAACGATGGAAACGTAGCATTGATCTTAAATGTTTAAAAACATACTAAATGAACAATTCAGTTGAAGAGACATTTGACACCAATCCTCCAACAAATTCTGTGACTGCAAAGATGAATAAGACATAGGCCCTCACCACAAGTCATTCAAAATCAAGAAACCTGTTCATAAATAATTGCAATGTTATATGGAGAAGCAATAAATGAATTATGTGCAAAATGCTAGAAGAGTATAAAGAAGAGGAGACTTCAGAAGAGAAGGCGTTTGATCTGGAATTTGAAGGATGAGAAGGCAATCAGAGCGGAAAAAACTCGCTAACAGTTGAAAAATATAAAGTCCTTGGAATATTAATAAACATGGAAAGACGCGGGAGAGGCAATAAATTTGTCATTGCTAGACCATAACTTTGACATGACAACAGAACCAGTAGCTGGAAGTCAGGGACCATATCATAAAAGCTTTCCATACTATAATAAGGAATTTGAACTTAATCTTATAGATCAGAATTTCATAACCTATCTATTCTAAGAACAAAGAGCCCCTTGTCAAATAAGCTTGAGAAACACCGCATATTAAAAACCTGTGCAGTGCTCATTACAGGTGTCTAACCAACATCTATTTCAACACTCTTTCTATAAAAGTTTTAATGCAGTTTGAGGAACTGATTCCATCTCCAAAAGAGAGCTCTGATTAACCTAAGCAATTATAATATCCTTCTCCCTTACCCAAGTTGGTTAAGGAAATCTGGTCTAAGCCAATCAGCACATGTCATTCCCCCTGGTGACAGTTACCAGTCTGGAATTGGACCTAAACAACTGCATCAGATCTCTCTCTCTCTCTCTCTCTCTCTCTCTCTGTCTCTCTCTCTCTCATCACCCGCCTCGGCCCGCCCCGCCCTGGAACAGGACTTAAGTGAGAATAAAAGCAGTGCCTTAAAGCTACAGGCAGTGCACAGTGATCCTAATGACTACAAGAAGAACCAACCTTAGGATAAACTCATCAAGATAAATGGCAGAGCAAAAGATGAAAAGCAGACCTTGATCACATCATTGAATTGCAGGATCAGTGCTGCAAACAAGAATAAGATCTGGTTCACGATGTCAAGGGGTTTATTACCTTCAAGGAGGAAGGCACATATACAGTTATTTCGATACACTTTAAAAGTACTGTTGTAGAAATCAGTATAGGCATGAAGCAATAAAGAAGAGATTGACTCTGCTAGGTAAAACTAGAGAAAGTTTTCATGCTCTTCACTTGAGTCTCCAGTGATGTTCAGGAATCCACAGTTAGTCTACAAATCCATTTTGGTTTAATACATTGATATGCTTAGTATTTTATATTGTACCCCAAAAAGCCATATAATTACGAAAAGTAAAATCATTTTCAAAATGAATGTGCTGACAAGTAGGTGACAAGTAGCATATGAATTAAAAACAAACTAAACATAGTTTATAATTCTCATTAAACATAAAAGGATTAAAAAGGGGTTTCTTTCTTTTATATTTCAATAGTTGAGTAAGACTTATGACTCCCAAAATAAAATAAATGATTTTGAAATACCTATGCATATACTTTTCTGCATTTTAAACAACATGCTATCATTGTAAAGTCATAAATGACTTTATCCCCTATTTTCTCAGTTGTGCATTCATATTAAATCTTACATATACCAATCTATTCAGTAGGACTTCACTATTACAAGAGTTTAATGCTATTTCCCAAATACAAATGGCCAATCTATGATACAATTTAAATTGTTTGAAAAGTGTTTTGTGATGGGCTATATGGAAAGCCATGACTGGGATCCTTTGAAAATGTAGCCAAAATTTTAGTGCTCATAAATGCAATAAGTCTTATAACTACTGTTCAAGAAACTATATTTTTAATGTTGAAGTATCTTCCCATCAGTAAAACTTCAATGTGCCATAAATACCATTCAGGTTGGGGTTTGCTTTTCTTAAAAGAGATGTATAAAAATTATCACTGATGATACAGTGTATTGCCTGAAAACACCACACCTAGCAAGCTTTGTTTCTCTACCTAATAATTTGTTAAGTGTGCTCTTACCTATAAACACCCTGATGAGCTTCTCACCACGTAATAAAACAAAGTATTGAATTATGTATTATTAACAATCCTTATGGCTTGTTAAGACCAAGGAATTGGAAAGAGACAGCTTGAAAAAGGAAAGCACATCAAAGTGGTTTTATTTCCAAGAATAAGATTCAATCATTTACATTTTTTAAAAGCCCTTCAAATTTAATTTTAATTGGACTTTTTAAAACCTAAGTTGATGAAGATGGAAACATTCTCGATTATTTTGTCTTAGCAAAATGGAGATAAATGCAAAAATGTTACGTGCATTCTTTATTCAAAATGTATAATCTTCTCTGTAGAGTAAAGGCTTTAGGCATAAAGTGCTTCATCTAATAGCAATATTTTGACTATCTTTATGCTGGAATCTTCATTTTGAATGTCATGCAGCTGTGGAAGTTTGCAGCTTCCTGAGCTAAACTCAAGAGGTTCTGAGTCCATGCCAGCTGTCTTTCAATTTCACATCAACTCTCTTGATATTTTGTCAGTTTAAAGCTTTTGCAAAGTTTGCAGGGCCTGAATTCATTAGATAAGGGAAATGGGTCATCTAAATCTTAGCCAACCTCAACTGCCATAGAGATTCACTATTGTAAATTTCCTTCAAGACTGAATTAGAAAATAGACCCCATGGGTCTTTGTCAGTTTTGGTATTTGATGATACTGTTGTAACAGCAGCTGCTGAAGCTGTGTGTGCCTCAATAAAAATTTCTGGTTTAAATTCCCTTTTCTTTATATTTTCTATATAAAATTGGATTCTGACAGCTGCAATAATAAGGGTGAAAAGGTCATTCAAAGTTCAATTTGCTAGGCACATGGTAGGCGACAAATTCATCACAAAGGCATTTTTAAAAAAATTATGGCCGTTATTAGAAGAAGAAAAATCCATCTTATTTTTAAAGAATTCTGCAGCATCTTAAACGAGCTAAAAAACAGATTGTCAGGGATAGTTAAGGAAGTTGGAACACAAAGCTTCAGCCAACAAAAGGATTTGATGACTCCTCGGAGAGTGAAGAACAGCCTTATTATCACTAGCAATCATATGTTATCTATGTTTTGGCACGGTATACATCTTAGTTCTGCAGAGACCCAGCCTTTGCCACATCTTGTTGCTAGAAAGAACTATACAAGCGCATGTCTGTATTTTAAACTGAAGGGGAAAAAAGCTAAATAGTATCTGGAACAGGAAAAGGTATTGGTAATATTCTGTAACACTGTAAATGAATGAGTGCTTCATCCCACAAAGATTAAAATCTGTCTAAACTTTGCATTCTGGAAGTAATTCCCAAGACAGTGAGGAAAGACAGAAATAAAGTATCAAGGCAGGAGATTTTACAGAGAAGTAGAAATTACCTTCAATAGAATTTCAGATTATGTGAACCTATTTACATTTATTGCCAACTGCTTTTCTATAGCTCTGCTGTTATAGCACAGCGTGACCTAAAGCATGGTCTTCAGAACTAGAAAAATTCACATTCAAATATGGCTTGGCCACTTATATGATGTTGTACGTCATTCACCTTTTCTTAGCCTCAGCTGCCTTGTTTGAAAAATGGGAATAATAATATCTAACACATAGTGCGGTTGTGAGGATTAAAGGAGAAAAAATGCATGTCAAGTACCTGGCATATAGTACATGAACAATAAATGTTAACTATTATTCGTTAATGGATGCCATAGTGCAAAGAATGTAAATCTATTGTGCTGTCTTAATTTGTAATCCAGAGAAACTATTACACCTATTCTTAGGAAGTTTGGGAAAACTGGAGCATCTACTGAAACTCTATTTGTATGTATTACTCTTTGCCCTCTTGTGGGGAGGGAGGAAAGCATACGTAATGAATAATTTAAGGCACTTGACAAGTCAACTAGATACCTACTAGAGAGGTCACAAGCTCTGTAACAGTGCTATCCGTAGTACTTTCTGGGATGGTGGAAATGTTCTATATCAGCACAATCAAATACGGTAACCACTAGATACATGTGGCTATTAAGCATACAAAATGTGGCTAGTGCAACTGAGTAATTGAATGTTTATTTTTCTTTTATTTTAATTAATTCAAAATTAAATAGCCATATGTGGCTAATGCTACCATATTGAATAACACAGCTTTATACTGAATGATACTTTCATTAGACCCTCTTGGGGAATATAAAAGAAAACTAGCTCTAAGTGAATAAAAGTTTAACATAAGTATCAAGGCCTGCTCCCTTAATTCAATCTCTGAATCTTTAGAACAATTTTATTTACTAAGGTATGATACACAAAAACTTCTCCTAAAGAAATCAACAGGGGCTTTGCCAAGTGGTATGAGAGAAATGGTGAACTACCCAGATATCATAGTATGGCAGAGCTCATTGTCAGCTGCTTGATAAGATGAAAAACACCAGGACCCTATAAGAACTGCCACTTTCATAAGCTTCCCAAGGAGGTATCCATGATGGAAGCCAATGCCAGCAGGAACCACTACCAGAAGAAACAGTGCTAGAAAACCAACAAGGAGTAGTTTTAGCGTTGGCTTATGAAGACATGACTTCTTGGAAATCCTCATCTCCTCTACTTTTAGAAGAATTCTCCTCTACTCGTAGGATGTTACCCTCGTAGAAGAATAAATTTTAATTTACGTTTGCCAGGTAACCTAACATATTCACAGGTTGCAGAGATTAGAACATCTTTGAGGGGCTGTTATTCTGCCTATTATATACATATATACTCCTGACAGAGTAGCCATGATGATGCTTTGGGTCCTCAGGTATCAATGTATCAATGTCAACTTGGACCCTATGTCCAACACTATTAGCAAAATGTTTGGGTACTCCTCTTTCCAAAGTATATGGTTATCCTAGTAGTCACAGGTGTCTTTCAGTGATGACTGGATAAATCATTACTCTTTATATATGCTGTCCGTGTTGCAGTATCCTTTGTCATGGGAATTTGGCCTTCCCTTTAGTCAATGAATTCTAAATCTGAGAATTGGCTCAGGTCTGTGAACTGAGCAAGGGATTAGGACATTTTGTTCGTGTGGCTGCTCCTAGCTTCCTGATCATCAGTACTTGATTTCTTTTGGTTACAGAGATTGTGAAATACCATTGTTGACTGCCCATCTATTTTGCCCCTGGAATGCCTTGCTCTATCTCCATAGCTCTCTGTGGATTAGGCATGCCTTGCTCTCACTCTAAACTTTGGTCATTACAGTAGTTACATCCACCTTGCTTCTGATAGCTAAGTACACCTCCTGACCTCTGTTATTTCAGGAGTCTTTCATCATTTTTGCTATCAATTGATCCCAGACTATAACAGTATCTTCTTCTGCCAGTCCTGGCCTACAGAGGAGAGCCAACACTGAGCTCAACAATGCTGGTGCCTCTCTCATTAATGCAATCCCGAGTGGGAAACCAAGTAGGACTCTGCAGGGCCTTCCCAGGAATAAACCCCTCATGTCCCCTGACTCTTGTTTGTAGAAAAGCTTTAGCCTCCTCAGCCTTCCCCAAGTTCCAAAGAGCAAATGTAATCAGAGAAGTGAGAAAATATAAAAACAAAGGAAAACAGTCAAGCAAGACAAAATAACAATAGTTTAGCCATAAAACAAAGTCAAGGACTTCTAGTTCCTCCTCAAGGGTTATAGATAAATAACATCCTGAGCATATCCTTGAGTTGTTTTGCATATACTGAAACCCTCACCAGGTGGAGAAAGTTAACTGCTGACCAGATGAAACTAGAAGGTTGATCACTGAGATTCCTGAAACATCATCCTGTTACCTCACCATCAACCAATCAGAGAATTGTGCACAAGCTAATCATACATGCTGTGACCCTCTCCCTCACACTGTCTTTAAAAACCCTTCCCTGAAAGCCATCGGGGAGTTCAGGTCTTTTGAGCAGGAGCTGCCCATACTCCTTGCTTTGACCCTCAGACTTTTCTGCACTCTGATAGAAAATTAGAGTTTAATGCTTCCAAAGAGGTCTTCTGGCTTTCACCCTTTACTTTATAATGGTAATTAATCACCCCTAGCCTTCACTGTCCTTCTCTAATGCATCAATCCATCCCAGCAACAGCCATTCAATTCAATAGTCCTTAAATCACAATTTCGCCTAAACCTCTCAAATGCTTTACCTATCACATCTGCCTGTGTATTTCCTTTCACCAGTATCCCATCACTATTTATCACCAGTGAAAGTTTTAACAATTACACTGCAAACTCATTCCAGGTTCAATCAATGCTCCATCTACCAACAGTGATGGTGAACCGACTCTAAAATCCCATCATAGTGGGATAGTGGATTGCTTCCTAGGACCAATCCACTTCTAGTATCAACTGTAATCAGTTTTTTCCCCTGGAAAATAGTCTCTGAGACTCTGATATTTACACACAGAATGTTTATTGCTGATGCTCTTGGGAACAACTGTGGGAGGTGAGGGAAGCAGGATTGGGCAGAGGAAGGACTCGACCTGTGAAGAATTTACAGCAGCCTCAGATAATGTCTCAGAGATCTCTGTAACTAAAATGGTCCTGCAGAGTTATCTCAATTAAAGCAAGAGAGCTGAGCATTTGTGCCCTACATAAACCAGTCATTAGATAGATATTGCTAGGAAGGTGGGAGTGAAACCAAGGTAAATAAGCTTCCTGCACCTGAGGAAAATGCCTAGAACGGGACTCCATTGTGAGCCATTAGCAAACTCTTTTATCAGCTGCAAGAATGAGTGCCTTGATCCTGAAGGGGGATCTGGGCAACATACCACCGCACCCTCCTCAAAGGGGTTCCTATTCATTGGTAGGTGATAAATGAAGAACTTGCAATATTGGAGATAAGACTTTTCCCCAATATCTTACATGAACTAAGGACTCTAAAGCTCACAGAATTTGTAAGCCTGATCGCCAAGATTGATGGCACTCTCTTTCTCATTTTTTATATCCTAATCTTAAGTATATGATGATGCTTCTGGGAATTTTGTGTGAATGGACCAATCTCATCTCAGCAATAAAATGAAGAAGTAAGGGAAGTTCTGCTATTTATACCTAAAGTTTTGAAGGGAGATTCACAAACTTCCAATACCATGAAATCAGAACAGTGGTAGCAGTAGAAAGCCAAAAGAAACCACAAAAGAAAACAAGTCTATGATCTGAGATAGGTTCACCAGGGGATGCTTCTTTCAATAACAATGGCGAAGGATCTGGGTTTCATTTTCATCAAACAACTAGGATTTCTTTATAGTTTTACAATACTAAAACTCTAGCCTATAACTCTGTTAAGGATATTTTTCCTTTGTGTGTGTACTTCTAGGGGCTCAGATAGAAATCTGTTATGAAATCCAACTATTATTAGATTTTACTCACTTCAGTACAATGGAATATTTTTTAAAAATAAAATTAGCAGAGAAAGTGGTTTATACATAATATAATCCTACACTTAAGCTTCTCCTAAATAAAGTAGCTAATAATTAGGACCAAGACAACAACAAATTATCTAAAATTTAATGTGAAAAATGTAAATATTGCTGGAATTCACATAACAACAAAAAACAAGATCAAAATTGTTACTTATTTTCACAAGTCAACAAAACCTGAATGCAATGTTATTTTACTCCTTACTACTGTATACTATAAACAGAATTTTCTGAAGTTTGGACATTATTGGGATATACCAAATTGTCTCATTGTTAAAAATATGTAATTTATTAAACACCTACTATGGGCCAGAGATAATGGTAAATGTTCTATGTTCATCAACTCTTTAATTTTTATAAGAATACTATACAATTGTTCTTATAACTTTAGCTGAGTCTTAGACTTCAAGTAATTTGTCCAAGTTCACACTGTTGGTAAGTAACAGATTAAGTATTCTAGGATGACCTGTCCTCAAAATTCATGCCCTATGCCATAGGGCCTCTTTAGAATAAAAGAAACTACATGATCCTAAGCTCAAAATTTTCTCTGAAATGATTAGGTTTATGTAATCTAAAATACTGAAGATATAGTATTACTTCCAGTGAAGCCTTAGCCTTGACTTCTTGCTGTCTTTGCATGTATCCAGAATAGATTCCAAGGTGTGCTAAAACATCACCCAGATACAGGATGAGTTCCATTTTGTAAAAAATGTATTTAATAGTACTAGGAAAAGAGGCTGGATGGATTAGAGGAACTAAGAAAATTTCTAGCATCAGCTCTTTAAATTTATTTATGTATTTATTTTTGGCTGTGTTGGGTCTTCGTTTCTGTGTGAAGGCTTTCTCCAGTTGCGGAGAGCGGGGGCCACTCTTCATTGCCATGCGCAGGCCTCTTACTGTCGTGGCCTCTCTTGTTGCAGACCACAGGCTCCAGAAGCGCAGGCTCAGTAGTTGTGGCTCACGGGCCTAGTTGCTCCGCGGCATGTGGGATCTTCCCAGAACCAGGGCTCAAACCCGTGTCCCCTGCATTAGGGGGCGGATTCTCAACCACTGCGCCACCAGGGAAGCCCTAGCATCAGTTCTTTAAAAGCCACAACTGAGGAAGGAAAAGGACCACACAAACACCCAGCCCAGGTGGTTAACTTTATCTCCATCTAAGCACCTCAGGAAGAAGTGGCCTGGGATGGGACTGTTATCTCCCTCCCTATTACAGAGCGCACACACTGTGGAGCCAATGATTTTAATTAGGTTGGTGTGGTGCACAGGACGGCCTCTCTATCTGATCAATCTGCTGATACCTGGTTCTGTCTAGTCCTTACAAAAAAAGCAAATAAGCAGAAATGATAGATTTCCTGAACAGATCAAACAGTTCTTCTTCCCCTATAAACGTTCTTCTGGGAAATTAAGAGAAGGAGTTACTTGTGTGTAGAAACACTATTTCTGTCCTCTCTCAATGTCAGAGGCTTTTAGACTTGATACCAGTATTTTTCTTCTAAGTTTAGGCTACTTCAGCCCACTCTCATGGGATATATATTTTTTAATTAATGAAATTCTACAGTTAAGAGCCACTATTTCTTGACAGAGAAAGAGGCACTGGAGAGGAAAGGGTGATTTACGTACTTTTAGACACAGACATTCGCCCTCCTGGCTGAGAGCTAACCTCAAATGAATTCCGTTCATTTATTTTCCCTTCACCAGTCATTTCTCCTTTCAAATAATCAAGTGAATAAACATTTCATTCAGTTCCAGTTTAACTCAAAATTTTATGTATTAAAAAAGATGGATCTAGATTTTGAAATCTCTCTCACTGGTTTTGAAAAAGCAAACAGGATATCCCTAGGAAACTTAGCAGTCAGCTATACATTTTATAGCTAGTGGGGTACCGATAAGATCTGTTTGGTATTATCCAAATAAAAACCATAGGGCTAAGTACCCTACAACATTTAATTAAAAGCATATTATGTCCCACTGGGATTTTTTTCCACATCACAGTGATAAGCCTTAGGGAATGCAGAGAATTTAGGAGTTTTTATTCAGTTCCACGTCATAGTCTCATGAACCATTCTGAAAGATTTGGTCCAGACAACAATGATAATAAAAGCATTCCATTTGTAATTTAACAAGAGTAAAGAAATTATTACCACTAAATTGTTGTCCAAAACAAAGCACATATAACTACTACTCATTATTATCTTCATTATTACATGTGTGGTACTGCAAAAACATAACTGACCTCTAAGAGACTATTTACAATTGCTAAAATTTATTGAACACTGGAGAACTTATACTCACCCCCATACATATGCCCTACAGAATGATGTTTAATTGTGAACAAGTGTGATAGCAAACAATGTCCATTTACCCATACTAGTTGAAGGCAGCAGAGGAACAGAGGTAGCACAATAGAGATTAACCAAAGCCTTTACACTAAACTATAAGTTTAGTACAAGAATTTTGCCCCTTAGATTTACCTTTCTTGAAATACTTTACATGATTGAGGAGAGGGTTAATTTCAGACATCAGTTTGATTTCACCTGGGTTTTTGAGTCATTCTTATAGCTTTCTATCTAAAACAAAATCCTTAATTAGCTTCTTTTTTATGTCCACGTTGTTCACTGTGTTATTAATCCCTAACGTACTATTAGCTTTCCATAGGAAAATGTTCCCAGCTCTGGGTTAGGGGAAACGAGCCAGTCTCCAACTTACAATTTAACTCTTAGTATATACAAAGCATTCTTAGGTCAGTTAATTCAAACTTGGAAATAACATCCTGAGGAACAATCTTATAAGTGGTAGTTATGTCCCAGGTCAGTTTGTACAACTCACAATGTATTGAAATTTATCACAGCACCCTTTCACCGTGCATGGTGCTGTTTTAATAGTGTTAAATAATTTCCAAAAGGAAGCCATGAGGCTGAGGCAGCTTTAGTGCCTTAGAGCCTATGTAGTAAGCAAACCAAAACCTAAGCCTGTGATGCCTCAAGGTTAAGATCAAAACCTAAGGACAATGGATCACAAACAGCCAACCAGGTACCCAAGTAAGGTAACTGCTTAAGCTACAGCCAATCAAGTATTATAATTGCCTTGCTTCCACCCGTTCTCTATAAATGTCTGTTCCCAGCTCCTGGCAGTGGGGCACTCCTAACCACTTATGGTTTGGCACTGCCCGATTGGAATTGGTGTTCAAATAAACTCTTACAAATTTAATATGCCTCAGTTTATCTTTTAACAGTGGTAAAGCACATTCCCCCATCCAGGTAGGAGATAAGAAACAGTTGTCTCAGCCCCACGGTAAGAGCAGGAAATCTGCTTGGCTTTGGTCGAAGTAGCTCAGAATGGGAATCAAAGGATAGGAAGCGCTGCTGCTCCCCTGGGAGCTGCCCCATCGAGAAGAGCAAGCCTCACAAGGGCTTCCACTGCGGCTTCCCCTCTGCTCCCCTTAAGGCACTCTCCAAACGGCAGCCCAGGAGACCCTTTACAATGCAAACTAGGTCTTGTGGCTTTCCATCTCAAAGCTCTCCAAAGTTTCCCATTATACTTTAAAAAAGATTCTAAGTCCTTATCCTGCCCCACGTGATCTGGCCTCTGGCTGCTTCTCTGATCTCAATTCCTGCCACTCTTCCCCCACTCACGCTGCTCCAGCCACTTGAGCCTCCTGGCGGTTCTTCAAATGCATCAAGCATGTTCCCGCTTCAAGGCCTCTGCACTTGCTCTTTGCTCCTCTCTCTACCTGGAATGCCCTTCCCGCAGAAGAGACATGACTTGCTTCCCCATTTAATTTCTGTCTCTGCTCTAATGCCACCTTTTTAGAGAGGTCTTCTCTGATAACCATAAAATAGCACTTTGGTGACTCTCATTGCCCTCCTTCATTTTTTATCACAGCACTTAATACTCTCTTAGTATTATGTATTTGTTTATCTTCCTTAGTAAAATGTAAGCCCCATTAGAGCAGGGAATTAGTTTTGTTTACCACTGTATTCCTAAAACAGTGAATGGCACATAGTACATATTCCATGCAAATTTATTAAATGAATGAGAGGTACGGTTCTCAGAAAATTGCTCACGAATCATGGCCTGTTCAAATTTGAAATTGGCTTCTATCATCTTAATATATACCAGCCAATGCCAGAGAAAGATAAGTTAGCCAAAGGAATAGTCAGCTATACAATAACTAAAAGATTCCTCTGAACAAAGTGCATTCTGGAAAATTAACAACCAAAATTTTTAAAAGATCAGCAGAACTTTGCATCTTATCACCTTGTGCCCTGATTATAACCAAGGGCTCTAAAGCTATCTAAACTGCACTGTCCTTACTCACGTATATTTTCCAAATTGTGCCTATCTACGTAGTCCTCCAAAGGATTTGGCTCAAATGGAAAATGCCTAAGGCTACTGGCATTCCCAGATGCAACATTTTCAACTTACTTCAGCATTCAAGGCTTAAAGAAGCACAATATACTCAGCAGAAGTGATGAGTGCTGATCATGAAATGATAGAATGACAGAGCTGAGACAGCTGAGAAATGATGTCATCAACCCTCTAAATTTATATTTGAGTAAATCAAGGCCCAGAGAGAAGTTGCTGAAGGGCACCAGAATATACCACCCCAAAAAAACCTTTTTGGCAGATGTATTATTTTGAGCTAAAGTCCATTGAGAACAAGCAGAAACAGAAAAAGCTCTACAAACAGGGCACAGGTTTTCCTTTTCTGAAAGAAATTTACATTTATAAAGAAAATTTAATTTGTAAAGATGTCCTCTGCTCCCATAACAGGAGGAGAAGGACTCTTAACAACTTATCAGTGGAGAAGAAACCACTTTGGTCTGCGTAATAAACCATAATACTACCCTTATTTACCATTGTTTTCCTCATCACCTCCCCATAACTTGCCTCCCTCACCCAGAAGCCCCCAATCCCTTTTCCTTTATTTAGCCTAAGACTGTACATAAGCTCAAGTTTTAAGCATCCCTTCGGGTTTTTCACTGGGTGCTCCCATGCGTATGTGTGATGCACATGTTAATAAACTTCTGTTTCTTTTCCTCTTGTTAGTCTGTCTGTTGCCAGTCTAATTTACAAGGCCCCAGTTGGAGAAGCCAAGATGGATAGAGGCAAAAGTTTTTTACCCTCCCTGCATTGCTGATGAACCTATGTAATTTTATTAAACACCTTCATGAACAGGGTTTGTTTAGAAGGCATTATTTATCATTTCCCCCATTCTTGTTAATTTAGGGGCATAAATTTGTGTTACATTACCCAGTTTTTTCTTTAATGTACAGCTCTTTAGAACCTGGTGTAGTGGACAATGGTTGACTTTTGCCTGCCCAGTAACACTCCGTCCCTCCCCAGACACACACCTCTGAATTATTTACTCTTTCCTCATCCTTGGATGGAATGGAAACCCTTCTTGTGTACAGAAGTCAGCCTCTGACCCAAGCCTAGTTAACTGCAGCATAGACTAGCCCTGTCCACAGCAACTGGTTCATCAATGGACACATAACCCAATTAGATCTATTACAGCACTCTGAAGTCATAGTCACAAGGGTAAACAGGAGAGGAAAATTCACAAATATCAGCCTTGATCCACAGTCAGCCACAGAGGGAAAACTCTCCTGAAAAGTGAGCCAACGCAATTGAAAGCCAAGACAACAGATGGAAAGAAACTGAGACCAGACGACACTGTTAGGTCCTTTAGATCCAGGTCTGTCTAGAGGTTGGTTTTTCAGTTACTCAGGTCAGTGCATTGAGCTGAGTTTTCTATCATATGCCACCAAAAGTAAACTAACTAACAAATAACTAAAGAGGTGGTTGTATGAATTTACAGAGGGAATGCAAACATCAGGATATTAGAGTGATTTGAACATGCAAGAATAAAGCCTCTCACATTTATTTGCCTTCAACAAAGAAGCTAAAACTAGGAGCAATACAAATATATAGTTAACAAGTTTCTAGGCTCTAGTTTAAAGCAAGGAACCTATTGTCTGAGTTTTTAATCATCTGCACACTCTCTTCTATCCCAATCTCTAGCAGAAATAACTACCGATAAATTGTTGAAAAGAAAAATCCTTGGGCTTCCCTGGTGGCGCAGTGGTTGAGAGTCCGCCTGCCGATGCAGGGGACACGGGTTCGTGTCCCGGTCTGGGAAGATCCCACATGCCACGGAGCGGCTGGGCCCATGAGGCATGGCCGCTGAGCCTGCACGTCCGGAGCCTGTGCTCCCCAACGGGAGAGGCCACAACAGTGAGAGGCCCGCGTACCGCAAAAAAAAAAAAACCTTGTGAATCAGATTTCTATTTCTACTGGCTGACGAAAAAGTTTTTAATATAAAAAAATAGTGAAATTTAAAAAATATAAAGCTGCAATATATTAAGATCAATTTGAAGATTTGTTTTTATTCTTAAGGCAGAAAAATTGATGACTGTAATACCGACTACATGCATAATTATCCACAGTTCTTATGATCCCCAAATATAATGACAAAAAAATGTCACGCATACCAACTTTCAGCTGGGGGGAATAATAGTGCCAGCCAGAAGAGTGCAATTTTCCCTTCTCTCTGTGTGGGGTCACTCACCTAATAGAATTGGCTGTAATAATAACAAGCAAAACAAAATGCAAAAGCTACTTTGAGGTAAGCATTTTTCAAGTTCAACCCTATTTAAAAGAGGGAATTACTAAAAATCCTTTTTTAGCAACACATTTTCCCATCCTGAGGAGCTTGGAAAGGTTTAATGTGCTCTCAGTCCTCTCTGGAGGGCTACAATCCATGAGTCATTTGGCTAAGTAATCTGCTCTCACCCAACAACTCACACATTTATTTGTAGGTTAAGTAGAGGTAACGTCATAGTTCCTGTGATTATCCACGCCTGTGTCTATACAGAAATAAAAGTGTGCTTGTAAACATTAATATAGAAAATTAAAGCACTCCAAAGAGTTCAGGAGAGAAAAAGGCACACTCACCTAATGATGAGTAAACTGACACCAATGAACTTTTATTATGAATTAGATGAGAGCTTTCTCAATTCTTTACTTACATTTGTAAAAACAACAAAAATGATTTAAGTGTTCCATTGATTCAGAAGTAGGTTGACATAGTAAAGATGTCCATTCTCCCCAAATTCATCTATAGTTGTAATTCCTAACAAATTCCCAACGGAATTTTTGTTGATATGGACAAGCTTAACCTAAAATTTATACTGAAAGGCCAGAAATCAGAACGGCTGAGACAACTTTGCAAAAGAAGGCTAAAGTGGAAGGAATCACCCCACCCCACGTTGACTTCCTATATAGCTATGGTAATCGAGACCAGGTGGTGCTAGTGGAAGAACACAGGCAAAAATCAAGGGAACAGAACAGAGGATGGATAAATAGACCCACACGAATGTGTCTGACAGATTTTTGTCAGATATGCAAAGCAATTTGATAGAGGAAAGATGTTCTTTCAACTAATGGTGCTGAAGATATTAGACATCCATAGACCAAGAAAAAAAAAGAACATCACCCTAAACCTTCCATCTTATACAAGAATTAACTCAAAAGGATCATAGACTTAAATGTAAAATGTAAAAATGAAGAAACATAAAACTTTTAAACAAAAACATAGGAGAAAATCTTCAGGACCAATAACTAGATTTGACACTTAAAAACACAACCTGTAAAAAAGGAAAAAGGTGATAAATTGGACACCATCAAAATTAAAAATATTTGGTTGGCAGAAGAATCTGTGCAGAATATGAAAAGAGAAGCAGCAGAGGATTTGCAGACCACATATCTGGCAAAGGACTTGCAGAGAACCTCAAAACTCAACCATACTATGTTCCATTCCCAGAATTATGGCTTGAGGGGCTCTGCAGACCTATTCTCCAGAGAAACTATCATAACTGATAAAGTTACTCCCAAAAAAAGTCTCTGGAAGAAACATTTATTCCAGAAAATCTATTAAACTCAGTAAGAACAGCAAGAGTGTGTGGCATGAACCACATCCCACTTCCTGGTTGCCCCTCCCAGCTCAGCATGACAGAATTTCCACTGGTGGGTACAGCCAAGAACACAGCAATTGCTGGAGAGGGTGTGGAGAAAAGGGAACCCTTCTACACTGTTGGTAGGAATGTAAGTTGGTGCAGCCACTGCGGAAAACAGTATAGGTTCCTCAGAAAACTAAAAATAGAATTACCATATGATCCAGTAATCCCACTACTGGGCATATATCCGGACAAAACTATAATTCAAAAAGATACTGGCACCCCTATGTTCATAGCAGCGTTATTCACAATAGTCAAGACATGGAAACAACCTAAATGTCCATCGACAGATGAATGGATAAAGAAGATGTGGTATATATACAATGAAATACTACTCAGCCATAGAAAAGAACAAAATAATGCTATTTGCAGCAACATGGAAGAAACTAGAGATTATCACATTAAGTGAAGTAAGTCAGAAAGAGAAAGACAAATGCCATATGATATCACTTGCATGTGGAATCTAAAATATGACACAAATGAACCTATCTATGAAACAGAAACAGAATCATGGACATAGAGAACAGACTGGGGTTGTCAAGGGGGAAGGGGTTGGGGGAGGGATGGACTGGGAGATTGGGGTTAGCAGACGTAAGCTTTTTTATATAGAATGGATAAAGAACAAGGTCCTACTGCATAGCACAGAGAACTATATTCAATATCCTATGATAAACCATAATGGAAAAGAATATATTTTAAAAGGAATATATATATATATATATTTATATGTATAACTGAATCACTTTGCTGTATAGCAGTAATTAACACAATATTGTAAATCAACTATACCTCAATTTAAAAGAAAGATATATATATATATATAAACTTAAAAAAAAAAGCATAGCAATTCCTCACCATCCAACTCACAGTCCAGGGCTATGGCATCTCCCCCCGGGAGGGGCAGGCCATGCAACCTGGAGGTCAGAGTTCCTGTCTCCATCCAGACCCCTCTGCAGAGTAGAGGCTCCACCGTAGGCTGAGCACTCGATGCTGTCAGAATGCTGAGAAACTGGATCACTCATGCATTGCTGGTGAGAGTGAAAAATGGTATAGTCACTTTGGAGAAGAGTGTGGCGGTTTCTTACAAAACTAAACATGTGCTTACCATACAACCCAGCAATTGCACTCTTGGGCATTTATCACAAGAAAGTAAAACTTTATGTTCACACAAAAACTTGTACATGAATGTTCATAACAGCTTTACTTACAATAGACAAAAGCTGAAAACAACCCAAATGTCTTTCCATAGGTGGGTGGTTAAACAAATTGTGGTACATCATAAAATGGAATACTACTCAGCAATGAAAAGGAATTGACCAAACTTAGATGGATCTCAAGGAAATTATACGAAGTGGGGGGGGGGAAGTCCATCTGAAAAGGTTACATACTGTATGATTCCACTTGTATAACATTCTTGACCTCAACTGATAGAGATGAAGAACAGATTAGTGGTTGTCAAGGATTAGAGGTAAGTGGTTATGGTTATGAAAAGGTAGCACAAAGGATCCTGGTGAGGTAACTGTTCTGTATATGACTGTGGTTGTGGTCACATGAATGTACCCATGTGATAAAATTGCATAGGACAAAATACATATACACACATATGAGTGCTTATAAAACTGGTAAAATCTGAATAAAATTGATGGATTGCACCAATGTCAACTTCCTGCTTGTGGTATTGTACTATAGTGTAGGGGAGCAGAATTTGCTACCCCAAAACGTCTTTGGCATATTAATTATTTTAAGCGTGTTATCTTCTAAGAAACAGTAGCCATGGGAAAACTCTGAAAACCAAGGAGGAGTTACCCCTTTGTAAGAAACATTCACATTTATAAGGGAAATCTCCACTTTTAAGGGTGTCTCCCTGAATGTACCAGGAAGAAGAGAATGGCCAAATTTATAGAAACTGTCATCAATGGAGAAGGCATAGAGTTAAATCTACGTAACAACCTTATCCTTGGTTACTGTGCTTTTCCTAGTAACTTCCCATAACTGACTCTGCCCACCCTCAGCATCCTCTTTTATCTTTAGCAGAGGATGGTTTTTAAGATGAGGCCTCTGGCCATTTTGGTGAGTTACTCAGTTTTCCTGGATCTCTCCCGCATACATGTTATTATACTTCTGTTTGATTTTTCTACTGTCAATCTGTCTTATGCCAGTTTACCTCTTAGACCAGCCAGAAGAACCTAAAAGGGTAGAGGAAACTGCCTTCCTCCCCAATAATAGTAATGCAGAAGTTACTATGGGGGAAACTGGGGGAAGGGTAGATGGGATTTCTCTGTATTATTTCTTACAACTGCATGTGAATCTACACTTTTCTCAAAGTAAAACGTTTTTTGATAAAAGTGAATTGAATGTCACACAAAGTTGAATGATTTTTAAGATAAGCTGAGCTGAGATAGTCACATCATCATCACTGCTAACCACTTGAACCAGATAATTTCCTTTATTTCACCTTATTTGGGCCCTTTATGACATAAAAGACACACAAAAATAGTGCTTTCTCCTGCTGTGTTCCCCCACATAGCTAACAGGTTGAGAAATTTATTTTGGTTAATCCCAGGAGTGCTGCAGAAAAAAGCTGCCGTGCAAAGCACACGTCCATGGTGTCCTGGGCATGGGATCGAATCCTGGCTTTGTGTCCTGTGAGATCTGTGACCTTGTATATGTTATTTACTTTTTCTCAAAGTCAGGGCTATAAAATGGTGTAAGAATAATAACTTCTTACAGAATTTTGTGAAAATTAAATGTGATAATATATGTAAATAAATGGCTTTATTAAAGGATTAAACAATTATTGCTATCAAACAGAAATAAAGTCATAATTGTACTTCTCAGCTCACCTAATCAAGTTCCTGAACTATGTAAGAAATCTGAGGCCAGAAAAAGTGACTGTCAAAGACTAGACAGAAAGTAGCCTATCAGGTGAGGAACAGGGCATTGTTTTTGGAAGGCCAGTCCCATTCTTTTATAAGAGAAAGATTTTAAGCATTTGAAGGAAATCACCTCTTATTCTACTACTTTTTAATCTCCCACTGCACCCAGGTGATACTATACAGAGTACGGTTGTTTCATAAATGAGGACAGATTCAATTACCAAAGAAAATTGCTTAGGCAAATTCAAACAATACGCATTTATTTCAGATACAACTTTTTGTCATATTGCTAGTCCCAGTTTGAAAACCAGCACCACTTTCTTCCCTCTATCTCAGCAGAAATACAGCAGAGTTCAGTATTTGTAGACATTTATTTGTATCTAAATTTTCTTAAGTGGTGAAACAGTGTAGCACCTCAGCCAATTTTTATTTCATTAAAATCCAAATTGTGTCAATATAGTCATAGTCTTTACCTGTGGAAAATGAGCTTTTTGGTCTTTACCCGTAATGGAAACTGATTCAGTGTTAAAACTAGCAGGTTTTTCTTGGGAAACATCTGGACATTTTACTTTCTCGTTCATTCTAAGTAAAAGCTTTAGTACACCTAAAACTAATACAGTGTTCTATGTCAATTATATCTCAACTAAAAAAACAAAAATCACCATGGGCGTAAGCTATGTTTGATGACTGATCGGTGGACATTCTTCAGTCTTAGGAACCAAAAGGAGAAGAGAGTATCCGAGCAATGCTTCATTGTCAAGAGCCACAGATCTTTAGAAAAATGATGATGGTGAAGCCAAAGGGAAGGCCGGTCAAAGGTAGATCAGGGATGAACAGATTTACTTGGTGGAGAAGATGTGCCCTCAACCTGTGGCCAGAAGATCTTTTGTCGGGGGTGGGGTGGCGAGGAGAGAAGGTATACAGTTCTCATAAGAAATCCGAAACCATAAGTGTAACATTGTGTGTGTCTCATGCATGCATACTATTTCCAAGTGCACAAAAATTCTGTTGAAATTAATAAAAAGAAAAATTCATTTAAAAAAGCAACATAGGGATTAAGGGTTCATCTATTTAAAAAAAAAAAACTTAGAATTCTGTTCTGTAGCAGTTTTAGTTCTCCGAGTCTACCTGTGTTAAGGCTTTTTGCACAGCTTTATAGACCTGAATTTTTAAGTTCTTACCTGAGCCAGTAATAAGAAGTATATTTAAGAGGATGCCTTTTCCTGAGCTCCTGAACCAGGAATATATTCATCTGTACTTACTCATGTTCTGATAACCTTATATAACTTTATATGTCGTATTCTTTGAAGTTTCGTAAAGTGGACCAGCTCCCTGAGGGGTTGACTTACTATAATATCAGCTTTCCTGAACTTGATTCTGTCGCCACAGTTCCCCAGGGCTTTAAATTTCTCAAAGCACATTAGCCCATATAATTTTATCCTCTGACTCTTTATAGAGGGTTTTGTCATGTGGGGTTTTTTTTGTTTGTTTTTGGGGGCGGTTGGGGGGGGTGGAGTTTGGGGGGTGGTTCTGTTTAAAGGTGAGGATGAAAACAGGAAAAGAGACTGCCTGTGTTCTCAGAGATGGACCTCGGACCAAGGTGCAGGAATCCTTCTGACTCCGGCTCAGCTCCTTCCCTGACGGGTACAGCACACACAAACACTTGCCCTGGGCTTTCCAGAAGGCTGAATCAGGCACTTCAGAACAGATTCCACATGGACAGTCTTCCAAGGTGAAATGTCACATCTCAGGAGACCATGTGCTCACTGCTTCTGGGGATGTTCAAACATAAACTGAATGACCAATTAAAGTGGATTCAATCAAATGGGGGGTTAGACAAGAAGACTCTGAAGCTCATTTCTAACTGAAATTCTGTGATTATAACAAAATACTTTCTTCAGTCTAAAGTACAATTGTTTTTCACTAAATCACTTTCTCCTCTTCCTTTTTCCTGACAGACTACGATTGTTTAAAATATGTTGTGTAAAAAAGTATTATAGAGGGACTTTCCTGGCTATCCAGTGGTTAAGACTTCATGCTTCCACTACTGGGGGCACAGGTTCAATCCCCAGTTGGGGAACTAAGATCCCATGTGCTGCATGGCATGGCCAAAAAAAAAAAAAAAGTATTATGGAGTGTAAGTTTTTACCTCGTTTTTTGAGTCAATACTGTACTACACTAATAAATTCTTAGTTGTTTTTCCTGCTACCAGTTTTTCCTCTCTCCAATTCATCCTCTGTATATGTGCTGTCAACTAGAAGGTCCTGCATTATGGAAATGTACCTTATCTATGCTGTCCAGTATGGCAGCCACATGTAGCTATTAAGCTTTTAAGCCCATGGGATGTGGCTACAGTAATCAAGTAACTCAAAAGTTAATTTTATTAATTTTAATTAATTTTAAGTAACCACATGTGGCTAGTGGCCACAATACTTTACAACACAGCCTATATGACTATCAAAGTAATAATTCTAAAAACAACTCTGCTCCCTTGCTTAAAAACCTATAAATTTGTCCAAACCCATAGAATGTACAATGCAAAGAGTGAAACCTGATGTAAACTATGGACTCTGGGTGATAATATCGTGTCAATGTATCTTCATCAGTTGTAACAAATACACCACTCTGGTGGGGATGTTGATGATGCGGATGATAATATTGTGTCAATGTATTTTCATCAGTTGTAACAAGTACACCACTCTGGTGGGGATGTTGATGGTGCGGAGGCTGTGCATGTGTGGGGCAGGGAGTCTATGGGAGCTCTCTGTACCTCCTGCTCAGTTTTGCTGTGAACCTAAAACTGCTCTAAAAAATAAAGTCTATTTTTTTTTTTAAAATTCTCCTGGGTCCCATTTGTCCACATCAATATTTCTCAAGTTTCTCCAGCAAAATACTACTAACAGTAGAGTCTGGAGAGCCACTTCTAAGGAGTCTGGGGGTTTAACTTAAGACTAGACAAGTTGAAAATTAATTCGAAGTGGACTTTTTTTTTTTTTGCGGTACGCGGGCCTCTCACTGCTGTGGCCTCTCCCGTTGCGGAGCACAGGCTCCGGACGCGCAGGCTCAGCGGCCATGGCTCAAGGGCCCAGCCGCTCCGTGGCATGCGGGATCTTCCCAGACCGGGGCACGAACCCGTGTCCCCTGCATCGGCAGGCGGACTCTCAACCACTGCGCCACCAGAGAAGCCCTCAAAGTGTCCTTTTTATCTTTAAAATATGTAGGATTTTTGCCATCCTCTACAGGATACAAATTTCTATTAACATATAAAGGTTCAAAATGTCTTGCCATCAGCTAAAACAACAAAAGCTCCCTACCTCCTTCATTGATTAATGGATGAGAAGCTAGTGCATTAATGAAATCACCAATGAAATTAACTACTAACAATTTGAGAAAATCTGGCTGAATGAAAGATTACTACGCTGCTGCTGCACATTTCAGATTTGAGGCCGAATCAATTTCTCTTCTGGGTATGAGTGTCATAATATTTGGGAACTGGGATTCACATAAGTATGTGGATACAAATGGCAACAGTTTTTTGTAATTATTTTATGAGCTGTGTCAGAATAATCATTGCCAGAATGTTGCCAAAAATGTGGTGGGTGAAAAATAATCTTAGGTACTTGGTGGATATTTTTACAACTGTACCAGTTTGCTGATAAATGGAATCTCTGGTGTCATATGATCGACGATACAATGTCTTTTATTTTCAAAGGAAAGATTTGTTAAATCACTTTTCCAGTGTATAAAGATGGTGGGTGCTATTCTTTATTTCATTATAAATATTGTCATTTTCATCACATAAAAAAATATAAGCTAAATATTTAAACTCACTTGGATAATTACTCTTTCAACACATTTGTCATAATACATTTGTCACCTGAAAAATAAATATTACACACAGAAGAGTAAATAATAAGGTACTGTTCTTAATTTCTTTAATTGAATTAAACTACCTTATGAGACCCCATCTCACTGATGGGGGGAGTGAAATGTACATTTAAATTTCCCAATTAAAGCCAATTCACATATTCTTACTTCAGACTTACTTCTTTCTTCTTACTTATTTCTTTCAAGTAAATATTGAGTCAATTCAAGGTATACCTTCCTATAAAAGCATTTCTCCATCCTCCTCCTTTTTCCTACAATGGCTCTGCTTTCAAGAGAAAACTTTCAAAGCTTCATAGCAATGAGGCAGGGGCCTTAGTTTATCTGAACTTAAAGGGACCATCAAGCAAGTCTTCATTTGCTTGGGGATGATGAGTTTCATTACATAACTTCTAGCTATGATGTCTCTATTTAGCTTGTGATTTTTCCTTCAAAATATGTGCTTTTAAAAACAAAAAATGTCATTGCAATGGTAATGGCTACAAGAAACACTGTGTTTTAGACTCATTTGCATCTCCTCAATGACAAGCTTCATATTTTAAATAAACATCTAAGTATATCTTTCTCTCTTACTGTCTCTTTTCATTTGGTTTCTCCATGCGTTTTCCTCACTGTGGTGGGAGTGGTGCTCTCAACTTCTTTGCTGCCGGTGCCAGTGCAAAGGGTCTCAGGGATGAATCATGCCTCCTTGGTCTCATGTTGTTCTAAACTTTCCTCATTACCATGAACGTTGTCACTGATTTCAAACATCCTATTTTTGTCCACTGATCCATCTTCCTAGTTGTCTTTATAATTTTAAATTGTTACACATTTAAAATGTACATTGACAGTAAGAAAAAACTGTCTAAAACTTCCCACAATTTCAACATTTCTTAGTTATCAGAGAACACACTGCAGGAAGGGGAACTAATATTTCTTCGACTGTAGTTATAGATGAACTTTGATCAGATTTGTGAACCAATTATGTTTGTGTATGTGCACAACAGAGCGTTAAGAAAAATAATAACACTGATTCATGAACTGTTATTTAAACATGTTTCTCAAAAACACTAACTCTGGCTGAGTCTCCTGGGACTCAAGGAGGAAGCTCATGTCGTCCTGCTAGCCTGTCTCACAGACCAGAACCAGGTATGTCGACCTGTGACATTAACATACGTGGTGCACACTGTGATGCTCCCCCCAGAGCATCCCCTCCAGGGACTTTTGGCCCCAGCTGCTGGGCGTGCTGCCAGCAGGCAGTTTTCAGCTGTCACCTCTTTCAGGGTCAGCTTCCACTGCAGAGAGAACCACACCCTTCCCAGGGAGAGCCCCATCCAATGACTGATCCTTGCAGGCCTGGTCGTTCCAATCCAATACAGGACAACGCTGAGAGCATTTTAGTTCCAGGTCTCTCTGTGAGGTCTGCAGAGGTCATCATGGGGCTGCTTTGCAGCTCAACTTCTCACTCAGCTCAATCCTGCATCCTTTCCTTTCCTTCACAGTAAACACCCTGCACACCAACCTGTCTCAGCATCTGCTCCCTTGAGAACTCAACCTGCAGTAGCATAATCTTATCTTCCTGAAATATGAGAGTCCTGTTTCTTACAGTGCTGATGCCACCATCACACAAAATGGCCCAGTTTTCCAGTCACTCACTATACATAAAATGTTATAACATCTGACCCAGTGGTTCTCAATGACTTGGAGAGATTTTTTTGTAATGCTAGTATGCAGACCAATTAACTCTGGGGGTGGACTCTAGGAATCTGTATTTTTTCAAAAGCTCTCCATGGGATTCTAAAGTGCAACCAATCCTGGTTGAGAACATTCTAGGCTTTCAGGAAAAATACACAATTACAGTTAAGCAAGGTGGAAGAAAAGGATTCTACTGCATATGCTTGTGCTTACACGTGCTAACACACCTTTAGTGGAGCTTTAACAGCTCCACCAAAGCTGCCAGCCATCCTGCACACGCACACATCACCTCTGCTTTTGCTCATGTTCTGGCTACTGCCCCGTTTCTTTGCTTCTTCAGTTTTATGTGTTTTCTCCATTTCCTCACCTTCCATTCTCTCTTGAACCTACTTTAGTCAGGCTTTTATCTCAACCCTCCAACCAAAGCTGCTCTTATCATGGTTATGTTACCAGGTTCAGGGGTTAATTCTGTCTTTGTATTACCAAACCTATCAGGAGCCTTTGACTCAAGCCGTCTCTCGCTCCTCATAACTCTGTCTTCACTTGGAGTCCTAGAGAGCACACCATCTCGAGATTCCCTTCCTACCCTAATGCTCCCTCCTTCTCAGTCTTCTTTGCTGATTCCTCTTCATCTTCCAGCCCCTACACATTACTTTGCTGAAGAGTTCATTGCTCCACTTTGCCGTCTGTAATTGCTCATTAGGGAATTATCCCAGTTTTATGGCTTTAAATATCATGTATATGCTTGAAATTCCCAAACATAAGTGTTCAATGCCGACTGTTCCCCTGAATTCCAAGCTTATTTATCCCAACTACCTATATCGAGCTGTCACATCACACTTATCACGTCCAAAACCAAAGACATTTCTTCCCCAAACCTACTTCTTCAGCTTTCTCAATCTCAGTAAACAGCAACTCTAACTTAGATGTTTTTACCAAAATCTTTGAAGTGATTCTTAACTGTTCTCTTTTTATTTCATTTCACAAGTTGTTAGTTCTACCTTTAAAATATATCCAGGTAAGATCACTTCCCATTACTAGTCTGCTGCCACCCTAACTAAGCAACCGTCATCTCTCAAAATAAATTCCAACGTCTTAGGGGTTTATAGGCACGCTCTCCTTGTCCCAGGCCACCTGTCCAGGTGCGTTCTTCAGCTCTTCTCCATGAATGGCTACGTCATAGAATGCAGGGCACCCTTGAGCTTTGTAATGTCAATCTCTCCCACCAGACTATCAGCAGTTCTTAGTTGTTTCTCTATCCCCATTCAGAGTACAGTGGCCGGGCACAAATTTAAGGTTTCAATAAATGGTCAGTGAAGGAATAATGAATGAATGAGCCAGTAATGCTACAATATTGACTGTAATGAATAAAGAGATATATTGATCTGCATGACAGAAAATTCAAGCAGTTATTATTAGCTACATTCACTGTGCATGCCAACTGGAAAGAATTTCACACCTGCTTTGATGCATTCATTTTTCTCTTTGTCTCAGTTGGTAGAATTGAACTGTCTTTCTTCTTTTTCAGAGGCTGATTAAACCAAAGGGCATGTGTGGTGACCTCACAGCATACTAAGTTAGTTGATACCAGTAATCCAATATGTACAAAGAAAGCCTGTTGAAACAAGACAAGAGGTAACTAAGCCAACAAAATCAGTCCTAAAATTTTGAAGACCCCTAATAATCTATATCTTTTTGTTTATCTCAAAATTGTTTATTAAGAGATTAGGTGGCTGTTACATATTCCTGGATAACTCAAGTTAGCAGAATATAACCTTTTTAAAGTTTTGACCAGTTTTATTTTTAATTTAGATCTACTTGATATTAGTTCAGAGAGGCTTACACCTGTCCAAAATTTAAATTAATGTGCATTTCCCTAATGAGGCTGACTTTACGATTTGCATTCACATTAATTCTCGACAGGCTTGCTTAAAATTGTTTTGAATTGGAGTTTCATAATCAGAATTTAACATTTAAATCATCTTCAGGAGACTGTGCATATGGTTAAACAGACTGCCAGAATAAATTATGAACTAACAAAATAGTCATCTATTACTTTAAGGCATTTGGTAAGTCATACTGTAGTTATCCTTTTACATCTTCTTACAGAAATATTCTCTTAGGTTTCTTAACCACAGTTCACCCCCCTCTTTTGACCTGAGACAGTTTTTCACAGTGATGTCACCTTCACCATTCCACTCAGAGCTTCAAACCTTAGTGGTGTCCTATGGCCATTGACATGAGGAAGAAATTATGTCTTTGCTTATGTTCTTACCAACCTGAGTTCTGCTCTCTTTTCCCCAAGTATAGCTTAGCCTCCAATAATGGTTTTCTCAACTTACAATATCACCTTCCCAACATTCTATTTAGAAACTGGCAAAATACACAAGATTAAGTGCATACACATTTGCTTTTGAAATTTGAGCATAATTTTATGGGTTACCTTGCCTTCTAACGTTTCCATCTCCCATTCCTCTCCAATTTTATTGTATCCTAGCTTGATCACCTTGCCTCGGTGCAAGGTTTCACAGCCTCAGCACCGTTGACACTTGGGGTCAGAAGATTCTTTGTTGGGGAGGCTGGCCTGTGCCCTGTAGGGTGTTTAACAGAATTCCTGGCCTCTACTCACCACAGGCAGGAAGCGAGTCCTCCCACCCCCACCCTGTTGGTAGCAATCAAAACTGTTTTCAGACATTATCAAATGTCTTCTAAGGAGGTAGACGGAGAGACAAATTGCCCCCAGTTAAGAACCCCTGCTCTATGATAATTGAAGCTAAAGATCTTTCCAAATGACATAGCTGCTCAGGATCACTGGGATTCAAATCCACATCATCTTAATTGACAACACATTCTTCCCCCTAAAATGAGAAAGCTTGCACTAGTGGGCATAAAGAGACCCCAATTTAGACACAGTGTGTTCCTCAAGATCATGAGTAAAATGACATGTGGTGGTTAATTTTATGTATCAACTTGGAGGGTATTTTCCCATGAGATTAACATTTAAATCAGTGTACTCTGATTAAATCAGATTGCCCTCCGTAATGTGGGTGGGCCTCATGCAATCAGCTGAATGCCTAAATAGAACAAAAGGCAAGGCTGAGAGGAGCAGCGATGTAGAAGACTATTGCTGGCAGTCCAGCCGACTGCCTTGGAACCAAAATGCACCATCAGCTCTCCTGGATCTCAAGACCACCAGCCCACCCTGCAGATTTTGGACTTGCCAAGCTCTATAACTCTGTGAGCCAATTCCTTATCATTAATAAATAAACAAATCCCCAGAGAACCCTCGTACATGACATAATCGAAATAATATTTCTGCTTTTCTTCCCCTCCACACACACTCTCAACAGAGCCATCTGCGTTTCTACCTGCCTTGAGAAGGATAAGCTATGTTTATTTTTTGACTTCTGAATGTTGTCAGTAAATCAAAAGGGAAAGTTTAAAGAAGTACGACCATACAGAGTGAAGTAAGTCAGAAAGAGAAAGACAAATACCGTATGCTAACACATATATATGGAATTTAAGAAAAAAAAATGTCATGAAGAACCTAGGGGTAAGACAGAAATAAAGACACAGACCTACTGGAGAACGGACTTGAGGATATGGGGAGGGGGAAGGGTGAGCTGTGACAAAGCGAGAGAGAGGCATGGACATATATACACTACCAAACGTAAGGTAGATAGCTAGTAGGAAGCAGCCGCATAGCACAGGGAGATCAGCTCAGTGCTTTGTGACCGCCTGGAGGGGTGGGATAGGGAGGGTGGGAGGGAGGGAGACGCAAGAAGGAAGACATATGGGAACATATGTGTATGTATAACTGATTCACTTTGTTATAAAGCAGAAACTAACACACCATTGTAAAGCAATCATACCCCAATAAAGATGTTAAAAAAAAAAAAAAAACATGTGCTGAACCTAAAAAAAAAAAAAAAAAGAAGTAGGACCCAGAGCTCCTACGATAACAGAAGAATTATAGAGAAAGTAGAGGGAGTGAGAAGGGTGGGGCAAAACTTTGTAGAGCACATTGAACGGAGCAGAGCTAACACTGAAAGTCCAAAGCGTTCTGTGGTGGAATGGCCAGTGCTTGGGAGCCAACCCATGGCCTGGAGGAGACCACGTGAGGGAGCAACTCACATCACCTGGATGGAGAACCACATTAACTGCACCTTGTGACAAAAATGTGTTGCATGTATGTGTTCACGATAACTGCCTATATGTTGCCTATGTACTATTCTCTTAGACTTTTCAGAAACCATTCAAACTGCCCAATGTAAAAGCAACCTCTCTTTTTCAAAGGTCCAGAGCACTTATAAACCTCTTTCCAAAACAGAGGGTTGGGTTCCTGGACACTCAGAGATAAGGAAGGGAAAGTCGCTGCACTGGTGAAATCATGAATGTTCATGTTGTGCTTCCTCATGCTGAGAACAAAGGTCACAAGATGAGAAGTATGGGTCTTTACTGAGTAAATCAGAAGATGCTGCAAAGCAAAATACAATACAGAGGGAAGTAGAACTGCCTTCAGTATGTTTTTCTAAGTTCTGAGAAATCAAACTTTCCTGTATCTACCTTGTTTTCAATTATAGATAGCTCTTCTGATTCAGTGCACCTTTTTAAAAAATAGAGCTCTTCTTACATGCAGACAACATACCTATGTTATGATACCTGTGGATTATTTGTAGAAATAAAAGTATTTCTATCAGTAATACACCACATGAAAATGGCTAGACATAATTCACCAATTTTGAAGCATGTGTTTGGTATAACCTGACTTAAAATACAGGTTGATCTACCCTATGACCCAGAAATTTCACTTAGAGCTATGCACCCAAGAAAAATGAGTACATGTATCCACCAAAAGACATGTACAAGAAGGTTTATGGCAACTTTATTACAATAGCTCAAAACTGGAAACCACCCAAATACCCATCATGGGAAACTGGACAAACATATGCATACAGCAGAATACTCTACAGTACTGAAAATGAATGAACTATATGTTGATACCATAGCAATATGAATGAACCTCAAAAACATGCTGATTGAAAGAAGCCAGACATAAAAGTGCATACTGTATGATTCCATTTACATGAATTTCAACAGGGACAACTAATACATGATATGTCATAATAGAGGAGGACTCTGGGTAGGGAAAGTACTGACTCAGAAAGGCCTAAGGGAGGCAGTGAAGCGATGGAAATATCATTATATCTTGATCCTGGGTAGTGTTTCTCAAGTGTTTACATATGAAAACTTCATTAAGCTATACACTTAATAATAGTAAATGTTACTGAATGTATGTTATATCCCAACTTTTTGAAAGTTCTATATAGAGAGAAAGAGCTATGTACAAAATTCACCACGAGGGGCCTCAGGGGTGGGTAACTAAAAGATGAAAGATGCTATGCTCTGGTACAGAGCATCTAAAACTAAGGTACTTGCTGGTTTAAGGAGTCATGTGCCACATGTTCATATGCTGTGATCATCTCATTCAGGTTATTGGCAGAATTCAGTTCCTTGTGGTTGTGGGTCCCTATTTCCCTGTTGGCTGTCAGCTAGGGACCACCATCAGCTATTTTTTTTAATAAATTTATTTATTTGTTTGTTTTTATTTTTGGCTGTGTTGGGTCTTCGTTGCTGTGAGCGGGCTTTCTCTAGTTGTGGCGAATGAGGGCTACTCTTCATCGCGGTGCACGGGCTTCTCATTGTCCTGGCTTCTCTTGTTGCGGAGCACGGGCTCTAGGCACGTGGGCTCAGTAGTTGTGGCTCACGAGCTCTAGAGCGCAGGCTCAGTAGTTATGGCGCACAGGCTTAGTTGCTCTGCAGCATGTGGGGTCTTCCTGGGCCAGGGCTCGAACCTGTGTCCCCTGCATTGGCAGGCAGATGCTTAACCACTGCTCCACCAGGGAAGCCCCCACCATCAGCTCTTAAAGACCCATATCTATTCCCTGCTAATGGTCCCCTGCATCTCACAGCCAGAAATGACATGTGAAATCCTTCTCACACTTATCATCTCTCTGAGTTCTCTTCCTGCATATCTCTTCTGCCTCCAACTGGAGGGAGTTCTCTGCTTTTAAGGGCTCATGTGACTAGACTGGGCCCACATGGGTGATGCAGGATAACTCTCTGTCCTAATTAAATTTGCAAAGTCCCTTTTGCCATGTGGCATAGCATCTTCACAGGTTCTAGGAATTAAGATGTGGACTCTTTAGGGTCCGTTATTCTGCCTACAACACATGGACAGCTCTGGCGCACATGGCTGTATGGTAGCAGGCATTTATTCGTTTATCAGTGCTTAATGGCCTTCTTGAACACAAAAAAGAACAACTAACACATTTGCAGCTTGATCATGATGGCTTTTTCGTTTGAAGCTGTTAGGGCATTCTTAGAAATAAAACACCATTCCATTTTGCTACATTACTTTACCAATTTTAGTCTTAGGTTGACCTTAAAGAAGGCTGTCCCTAAAGAATTACTGCTTCAGGGCTTCCCTGGTGGCGCAGTGGTTGAGAGTCTGGCTGCCGATGCAGGGGACACGGGTTCATGTCCTGGTCCAGGAAGATCCCACATCCCCCGGAGCGGCTGGGCCCGTGAGCCATGGCTGCTGAGCCTGCGCGTCCGGAGCCTGTGCTCCGCAGCGGGAGAGGCCACAACAGTGAGAGGCCTGCGTACCGCAAAAAAAAAAAAAAAAAAAAAAAAAAAGAATTACTGCTTCACACAAACCTAAATAATTCTCTCCTATTAAAGACTCAGGTTCTGGGCAAAGAAAAACCTGTATGGCGAAGGATGAATTGTGCTCCAGTAGCTATCCTCTCATCTTTCCTAGCATGGCCTGGCCTGGAGAAGGGAAACAAAGAGAAAAGAAAAGTGGCTTACTCTGACTCAATGATATACGGAAGGCAACATATGCATCCTGATCATCTTAATTGTCAGAATTCTGAGTGTGATTATAAAGTGGCACCAGGATCCACCTTTGTTGTGACATGGGTAGACCTTGCCTTGGCCACATTTCTTTTCTGCTTTGGTCTTTACTTTACATAGAACTTCATAGTTTGCAAATCTTTTGTCACACATATACTCTCATTTGAGGCTCCAAATGATCCTGCTAGGTACACCAAGCAAGTGTGATCACCCTGTATTTCATGTGTGATAGCTGAGGTTCGGGAGAATGAAGGGACTCCAAGTTTACAGAGCTAGAGAGTGGCAGCCCCAACTATGCATTCAGCAGTCTTTCCACCATCACCATGGCAATAACAGCTGCACCCGTTGCCAGAGCTCTCTTGTTTTAATCTCTACCACTGATCAAAACCAGCCTCTGACAAAGGATATGAATAGACATTTTTCCAAAGAAGACATACAGATGGCCAACAAGCACATGAAAAGATACTCAGCAACACCAATGATCAGGGAAATGCAAATCAAAACCACAATGAGCTACCACCTCCCACCTATCAGAATGGCTAGTATACAAGAGACAACAAATAACAAGTGTTGGCAGGGATGTGGAGAAAAGGGAACCCTTGTGCACTATTGGTGGGAATGTAAATTGATGCAGCCACTATGGGAAACACTATGGAGATTCCCCAAAAAATAGAACTAGGATACAATCCAGCAATTCCACTCCTGGGTATTTATCCAAAGAAAATGAAAACACTAATTAGAAAAGATATATGCACCACCATGTTCATTGCAGCATTATTTACAATAGCCAAGACATGGAAGCAACCTGTGTCCATCAACAGATGAATGGATAAAGAAGATATAGTATATATACACAACAGAATACTACTCAGACATAACAAAGAATGAAATCTTGCCATTTGTGACAACATGGATGGATCTAGAGAGTGTCACACTAAGTGAAATAAGTCAGATAGAAAAAGACAATACTGTATGATTTCACTTATATGTGGAACCTAAGGAACAAGACAAATGAACAAACATAACAGAAGAGAAATAGAGTCATAGATACAGAGAGCAAACAGGTGGTTGCCAGAAGGTGGGGTGGGAGGAGGAGAAAAATGGGTGAGGGAGACTGAAGTACGAACTTCCAGTTGCAAAATAAATGAGCCATGAGTATGAAATGTGCAGAGTGGGCAATATAGTCAATAATTAAGTAATATCTTTATATGGTGACAGATGGTAACCAGACTTATCATGGTGATCATTTTGAATTGTATAGAAATATCGAATCACGGTTATATAACAGGAACTAACATGTTATTTGTTATAGGTCAATTACACTTCAAAAACAAACTCACAGAAAAAGAGATTATGTTTCTGGTTACCAGAACAGGGGAGTGGAGGACGGGAGATTGGATGAAATTGGTGGTCAAAAGGTATAAAATTCCAGTTACAAGATAAATAAGTTCTAGGAATGTAATGTACACATGTAATTAACACTGCTGTATGTTGTGTATGAAAGCTGTTAAGAAAATAAATCCTAAGTCTCTCATCATAAGGAAAATTTTTTTCTCCATTTCTTTAATTTTATATCTATATGAGATGATGGATGTTCACTAAACCTATTATGATAATCATTTTATGATGTATGTAAGTAAAATTATTATGCTGTGCACCTTAAATTGACATACTATAAGTCAATTATATTTCAATAAAACTGAAAGAAAACAAACCTCAACCCCTGAGCCTCATTCACAATAAAGTGTGAGTGACTGGCTCTTCCCAGGAGTGTCTGCACTTTAATACCAAAGGAAGCAAATTCATAGGATAAAGTTTCAGATATTACCAATCAAGTCAGGGAGAAATGGGTTGGTATGGGAGGGGGCACAGGAGGAATAAGGTCTTCCCAACACTCTATAATGACATCCAAAAGGTTCTTCGAAAAGTATCTAGACAGGACTTCCCTGGTGGCGCAGTGGTTGAGAGTCCGCCTGACGATGCAGGAGACACGGGTTCGTGCCCCGGTCCGGGAAGATCCCACATGCAGCGGAGTGGCTGGGCCCGTGAGCCATGGCCGCTGAGCCTGCGCGTCCGGAGCCTGTGCTCCACAACGGGAGAGGCCACAACAGTGAGAGGCCCACGTACCGCAAAAAAAAAAGTATCTAAACGTTAAATTCAGTGCCAAACTCTTACAAAAGTTAAAAGATAAAGTCAAAGCTGTTTCAGACAAATCTCATTTTATTCCAGAAATGAAGTCAACACATAAATAAGGGAAGGTGGGAAGTTTAAAAAGAATTAAAGCATGGAAGTTATGAAGAGAGGATGATAGGTGCCAAAAGAGGAAAATTATATCGATAGCTAAAATTTTCAAGTGTTAATGTTAAATCAGATGTATAATATTCCATCAAGAAATGAACAAATTTAAACTATGGCCTTCTCTCCCAAATGACTGAATAACAGCAACTTTTATGCTTTATTCTTTCTTGTTCATCAGAATAAATTGCCCTGTATTGCACTCAGAAGGACCTCTGAAGCCCGTATTAGAGAAATGTAATCATCTTTGAAAGATGACATATAATCATCTTTGGAACCACAGTATTCACTGAAAATAGCATGTAAGTTCCTGCCCATCTTTTTCTTTTCCCTACAGTGCCTTCCCATTTACTTTTTGTCCTCCTGTTATCTCTTGATCTGTTTTATGTTACAACTTCTCAAATGTCTTTTAATGACATATAGAAAATTATCCACTTAATGTTTCCCTTTGTGAAACCTCAGGCTACCAAAAAAATTAAAGTAACTGAGTCTCATAAAATTAGACGAAAACCTTCTTTGAAGCAATGCTGGGATTTTGCTTTCTTTCTTGTTTAAAATCAGAAAGTAACAACATCTTTTTTAGGTGAAAGGGACCTTGACAATTTATCTAGTTCGTTACACGAAATCTAGGAGATACTACAGAAAAACCATCAAACAACAGTGCATACCCCTCTTCTTGCTTACTTATTTTCAAACTTTAGTGAAGATAACTTCATAGAATAGTTGGTCTCTTTACAGATGAAAAAATAATGGCGATCATGGTTAAGATATCCGGGTGGGCATCTAGTTATAAAATATGTGTTTTTTTCCTCTTTCAATACATACAGATGTCCTGTTTCATGTGTTAAGCACATCTACCCATAAACCATTACTATGAATTGCTCTGTTTAAGAGGAAATAACATGTGTAAAGAATTGAGATTAACCCTCTTGAAAAAATTAGGCAGGAACTATACCAAGCATGGAAAGTACAGATCAGCAGTTATGGTCACACCCAACAACCACATAGAAAGACGGTTCAAGATACTATAGTGGGTTTAATTAGAATTCTCGAGAGAAGAGCTGCCTGTGTAGTCTCACTCCTCTCTCTAAGGAAATAAAACCTCTGAATGACCCAATTAATGGTGCCAAGATGATGATAAAGCTCAGTGAAGTAAATAGGACACTAAGGTGAGATCTCCTTCTACCAAACTTCATTGGCCTGGAGGAGGAATAAGGATGTGCTAGAGGATGAGGTGGGGTGAGCAAGGGGAGGAAACAAAGCAGGAATTTTATCTCTTTATTTTATGTAAGCCAGACTCCCTGTTTTGTCCTTGGTCTTAGCCAGCCTCTCGAGATGGAGCTCTCAAGCAGGAATAAAGTGAAAGTAGGGCATTGTCTCCTACTCGTTACTGAGGACGACAGCTGACTACGTGGGGAATATTTGATAGAGTTTGATTTGGAGCCAGTGATTTGACACTTCATAGAGGTGTATCTCTTGGCTTCAGATTGATGGCAGGGCTCAAGTAGCACTACCACCTTATCACAAGGTGAGAATTATTATTCTCCTCTCCATTGTAATAAAAGAACCTAAATATCTCAGGTTCTTTTTATTTATAATTGGAGTATGCTAATCTAGAAAAGAAAGTAGTTAAAAGTTATTGATACTGACACTTATACAACCTTACTTCAATTATCTGATTATGTTTTTTACATCCTTAAATAATTATATGCTAGATACTTTCAAACAATAGGTAGGCAACTAATGACTGTGGTTTAAAATGAAATTGATATTCCAACTCCAAGATTCCTCTGGTCCTTGTAGTATCAATTGCAAATCTACTGTTCATGAAATCTCAGCAGTGATGACAGAATAGAAATGACTTCATAATTTATTAAGTATCAAATGAAAAATATATTAATGATTTTATTATTAACGAAACAAACAGTGGCCTATAATGAGTCTCTGAGCTCTGCTCCAGGGTCCTCCCTTCAACTTCCTTTCATCTGGTGGGAAGAAGTAGCTTCATTCCCTGCCATAGAGGGGCAGGGATTATATATGGTAGAAGCATAAACAAAAGTCCAAATTGCTATTAGCTTTAGAAATGGTCAGAAGCACTCTCATTTGTTTTTCATCTTGAGCAAAAGGAAGACAGTGAAATAAAAGGATCATCATTATAAACTAAAAGAAAACTACTCCAAATTTGTAAAAATGGTAAAACCAAAAACTTAGCTTAAATTAATTTTAAATTTGGTTATGTCTGAAGAAAGCTAAGTACTATTTCTGAGTCATCATTTCTCTTCTATGCTAGTTATGCTTTCTGTCCCCTCATAATTTTTCAAATAAGTTTCATGATTTTGACAACAAAAAGGCTGACATTCTAGTTGGCTAATAAAACAGTATGAGAGCAGGAGAGTCTGTGGGTTTTTTGTTTTTTTTTTTTTTTTTTGACAATAAATGGAAACACATCGCAGGAATCTGCCTATTACTGTTGAGCAGAAGCAAGTTTTCATCTTACTGGAGAGGTTGTCTCAACCAGATCTGTTAGAAGGCAAGTTTTTTGTTTAGGTCCATGGGCTTACTGATTCTGTTCAGATTGGTTTTTTTTTTATCATCAAAGAGAAGCAATTAACAACATAGTGCTTGAATCAACAAGAAGTATTTTAGGTTTCATTTGCCTCACAATTTCTCTTTCATTAAGGCTGATTTCCTTTTTAAAGCAAAACTCACATATCTAACTTACTTTTGCGGTATGAGGGCCTCTCATTGTTGTGGCCTCTCCCGTTGCGGAGCACAGGCTCCGGACGCGCAGGCTCAGCGGCCATGGCTCCCGGGCCCTGCTGCTCCGTGGCATGTGGGATCTTCCCGGACCGGGGCACGAACCCGCGTCCCCTGCATCGGCAGGCGGACTCTCAACCACTGCGCCACCAGGGAAGCCCTGTAACTTACTTTTATTCTTCAAAGAAGGGATTTATATTATTCTGCTTCCACAACTCTATAATTCATATTCTTTCAAACTACACTTTCTAAGCCATATTTCTAGGCTCACAATGTATAGAGAATCTAAAGGGTTCACATACATGCTGATCTTCTCACTATCACCCTTTCCTATCTTCAAATTCTCACTTCTGACCTATGCTAAATATGTATCCTCACACAGGTACACATTCTCACATACCCTCATGATGATAAACACAAATGTAGTAGATAACCAAAACCCAAAGTAGAATTTTCAACATACAAATTCATTCGTTGCCTATTTTGTTCCTATTTCTATCAAGAGAATTGCTAGTTCACTTAAATAATGCCTGCTGTTAGTTCACTAAATCAGACTTGCTTACACAAAAAGAGAATTTATTAGAAATATCTACAGTAGTTCACATAATTGATGGGCATGCTGAACAATCAGATCCCAGGGAGTACCAGGAGTCACCAGAGCACCCTCTCTTGAAACAAATTTGTTCAAACCAATTTCAGCGTTTTCTGTAACTAAGGTTTCACATTAATTGAAAAAAATCTGATTAGCATACCTAGAATCATATATACCCCCTCCCATTTTTCAAAACAGGAAGAGGCTATTACTGAAAAAAGAAAAATGAATTGACAGTGATGGGATCATGCTGGGACTTTGATGGCAATTTTCCGGACAATAGAAAAGTTCTGTGTCTTGATTGTGGTGGTGGCTATATGAGTGTATAAATTTGTCAAAACTCAACAAACTGTATGCTTAAAGTTGTATTTTATTGTAGAATGAATAATATTTCAGTAAACTTTACTTTTTAGAAAGATGACACAAAATAAAATTATTGTTAGCTAAAAGATTCCGACCCTAATTTTAAAATCAATGAGGGGCTTCCCTGGTGGCGCAGTGGTTAGGAATCTGCCTGCCAATGCAGGGGACATGGGTTCGAGCCCTGGTCCAGGAAGATCCCACATGCCGCAGAGTAACTAAGCCCGTGCACCACAACTACTGAGCCTGCACTCTAGAGCCCGCGAGCCACAGCTACTGATGCCTGCGCACCTAGAGCCCGTGCTCCGCAACAAGAGAAGCCACAGCAATGAGAAGCCCACGCACTGCAACGGAGAGTAGCCCCAGTACATTGCAACTAGAGAAAGCCGCGTGTAGCAACAAAGACCCACGGCAGCCAAAAATTAATTAATTAAATTTAAAAATAATAATAATAAATAAAATAAAACCAATGAAAACAAAGGAGGAGTTTAAAAATAAGTCATTATGCCCAACAGACTATAAAAGTTAAATATAGAAATTGGTTTTAGAAGGTTCTAACAAATATATCTACACACCATTAATAAAGGGAGAGCAAAGTGGCAACACTACTTGTTCAGGGCACAATCTGACCAATTTAAGGTTGATATCATGTGCACAGATGTCATATTCTCCTAGATGATTCTGTTTGGTAGTTTGCTTTGTACCCCTTGAGCTAACAGTCTAAGTTCTTTCAGGAGAATGATATAGCAACAAATTCCATTGTTCTGTATATTCGTATCAGTCAGATAAATGCTGCTGCAATCAGTATAGCAGTTTCATTCGAGAATGGATTTTTTAACACTATCAACACATCTCATATCTTAATTGTTACGCCTTACACAGACATCTGAAAGATGAGCTTATAATGAAACAATATGAAAAAGATTTATTTTCTAGGATGCCCTCTTAAATAACTAACACATTGGGAAAATCTGAGCAAGAATAAGTGTTTTTGAGGACATTGAAATAGCACATGCCCAGATTTATTTTACCACCAACAAACGTAATTATTTCCAAGGCAGAATATCAGTATGTTGGTCCTACAGTTTAAATAGAATTGTGTCATCCAAGAATCATAAATAATGTGACGATTTACTTGAATTTGAGGGCAGTACCCTGTGCTTATGTAACCACTACCAGGTTGTCTTTTAAGACCTATAACTCTAAACAGATGAAAAATATCAAGGATGCTTAAATGTGTGTTTCTGTGTGTGTCCGTGTGTGTGTATGTGCTGTGAAGGGAGAGGGTTTTTGCTGAGCCTATTCTACTTTCAAGCCCTTTGACTATCTTTCTTAATAACCTGCTTTGCATAGGGATAATAGAGATTATGAAGAAGAGTTTTTCTTCAAGGGGAACCAGGAGGCAAAGATGGGTGAAATGAAGAGGGTTATTTCCTCTGCTGCTCAGCACAGTCCCTAGAATTAAGCAATTCTGAGGGTCCCTAAAGGCAGAAGCATACAGAGGAAGCTGTAGCAAACACCTTTGATGCCAGGATGCCCTACAGAAATCAACAAGACTCCAACAGGCACGCAGTGTCCCACAGCTCCCCTGGAAAGCAAATTTGTTTATAAGTCATGTGACACACCTCTAAGGACTTCCAAAAGTCACAGGCAAAAGGAATTTTTGTAAGGGATTAAAGGGCCAGACCCATCAGTGGGCATACTGAGCTAGCAAAAACTGAGCACGACTGTCAACTGCACTTCATTTCTCGTGGTAAGTGGTGAAATCTGGCGAAATTTGGATTCCTCAAGCCAGTTCTGATCTCTTTACTACCTGTATCATGACCGCTCTCTAAAATGTAAAAAAAAAAAAAAAAAAAATTCTAGATAATCAGTAGCCTCTTTGCCAACACCAAGTATACGAAGAAATAAAATAATTTCCCTGATCTTTGCCAGTCTTTTTGTCCTAACTATTGCCTCCTGCTGAAAGAAATGGTAGGCAATACCAGTAACAATATTTATTGAGTCAGCATGGTGTTAGGTGATTTAATGCATTATCTCTTTTATCATTCAAAACACACATTTGAAGTACTCTTATTATTCCCATACCACAAATGAGGAAACTAAGTTTTTGAGGGATTAAGTAACTTGCTCAGGGTCACATGACAAGTAAGCACTGGAGCCAAAAAGGGAAGAGAAGAGCAAGGAGTTTTCCTCTAACCCACTCCTATATCAATTGCCGGCTGTCAAAACAGATTTCTTGCCAACAATCTTGAGCCCCTTAGAGGCCCAAGTCTCCTCAAGAGAAAAGATATACAGCTATAACCCTTTGTTTCCTTTTTCACCCAATGGAATTAATAAAAGCTACTCAAGCAGCAACGACAACCAATTCCACACATAACTACTAATTCTTGCCAATTGTCCAATGTACAGATGACAGAGGCCGCTGAGCAGTAGAAATAACAGTAACAACAGAGTTGAAGCAATTTAAATCAGTCTTATGCCCCATGCCAGCTAATGCCAAAAACCTTACATTAAAAAAAATTCGGCTTCCCTGGTGGCGCAGTGGTTGAGAATCTGCCTGCCAGTGCAGGGGACACAGGTTCGTGCCCTGGTCTGGGAAGATCCCACATTCCGCGGAGCAGCTAAGCCCGTGAGCCACAACTACTGAGCCTGCGCGTCTGGAGCCTGCGCTCCGCAACGGGAGAGGCCGTGACAGTGAGAGGCCCGCGCACCGCGATGAAGAGTGGCCCCCGCTCTCCACAACTGGAGGAAGCCCTCGCACAGAAACGAAGACCCAACACAGCCAAAAATAAATAAATAAATTTTTTTAAAAATTCAAAAGAGTTTAAGATAAAAAAGAGTTGAAGGGAGGGTAAAGGTATTCTTCTCCACTGAACACCATTGGTACCTTGAGGAGTTCCACTTAGGACACAGAGGAAATGGCAGCCATGTGTTTTTCAGGAGACGAGGCCCTACCTACGTATTACCCGGCAGGGGGAGCCTTAACAGAATGAAAAAATGTTATCACATGGTAGTTGAACAGACTTCTATTTCTCTCTCTCTCTTACACACACGTACGCACGCACGTGCACACATGCGCATCCTGTAATTTTGGGTGCCATAGTGTATATTCAGTATAGCATAGAATAAAGCTTAGAAGACTAAAAGTGCTAGTGTTGACCCTGCCCTGTTACTCCAAGGAAGTTAATTAACACTCTCTGGGCTTCAGCTTCCTGCTCTCTTAAAAGAGGCAATTGGACCAGAGAATATTTTAAAATCTTCACAGCTCTAACCACCTCTATGGTTCAAAGAGCTACCCTATACACTCTTTGCCAAGGAAACTGTAACATTTTTCTTAAAAGAACTCTGAATCTAACCTACAAAAAAAAAGTCAGAAGCACATTTCAATCTGTGAATGCTCTAAATTAATGTTTAAGTTTTTTTTTTTTTTTTTTAAAGGAAGTGCTTCTTTTCCTTCAGGCTAAAGAAACTCCTTGTCCCATCTGTTGGCTGGCCCTCTTCAAGGCACAACGTATCCCTAACTTCTAACCTTGGCATGGCACTTTTTTCCCTTTTCCTATTGTAAGAGCTCTCTAAAGTCTTGTCTGCAGAATAATGACAAAAACACTGCTGTCTGCAAGACTGCTTGTCACCTCTGAATATACTCCATCAACATGCTGCCACTTCATCTTGTTTAGACTCATCGACTGCTTTGTAGAAGGACACCAATGTCCACATCTATCTCCTTGAGACAGGCAGAGAGATGAATTCTTTTTCCTGTCTCAAAAAGAGCTGACAAGCTTTTAGTAGTGTTTATCTTCACTGAAGGGTAATAACCTTGAAAATGAAAGTTAAAAGAGACTGATACAATTAGGTACATAGTCTTCTCCATTCCATATTACAGTTGGTTTTCTTTTATAGTTGAACATGTCAAAGTTTTCTCTTGTCCACACTGCTTTTTTAAATTAAATTTAAAGTTAATTTTTTATTTACAGAATGCAAGTGCATCATGCTGTGACTCTTGCAAAAATGTAATCCCTCTGTTAAGTCTAAAATGGGTTAAAAATATAATTCCTTTAATATTTCCATCCTATCAACTACCCTTCCCATATTATCTATGTCATTTTTTCTTTTCCTTTGCATTTTTTCACCCCATGTTATGTCATATTCAGAGTCTTGAGATTTCTTAAAATAACTTTCCCTGATTACAGGCAAAATCTTAGAATTCTAATTATTTACATTGTGTTAACTCAAGGACAATAACAGGTGGATTTGACACTTTCATTAATAACTTGTTGCTATAGACTAAATATTTGTGTCCCCCTCAAAATCCATACGTTGAAATTCTAACCCCCAATGTGATGGTATTAGGAGGTGGGGCCTTTGGGAGATGATTAGTTCATGAGGGTGGAGCCCTCATAAATAGGATTAGTGTCTTGATAAAAGAGACCCTAGAGAGTTCCATTGTCCCTTCCACCATGTGAGGATCCTGACAGAAGATGGCCATCTACAAACCAGAAATGGGCCCTCCCCAAAATCTGCCTGTGCCTTGAATTTGGACTTTCCAACCTCCAGAACTCTGTTGCTTATGAGGCACCCAGTCTATGGTATTCTGTTATAGCAGCCCAAATGGACTCAGACACATGTGCATGACGGTCCCCTTGTGATCTAGATTGTGCCCACTACTAGGGTTCATTCACACAGACATGGATATGTCTGGCAAGCTGGTAGCCGGGCCCTCCAGAGACCCTTTTGCACGAGGCAGTCGAAGTCCCTTAGGAAAGGGCTCATCCTTAACAGAATAGGAAGGCAGGCACAAAGCTTTGGCCATCAGAGAAAAGCAGCATTTCTGAGTCCAGTATTATGTCTGTTGCTCTGCTTTGTCTCAGGGCTGACCCCCAAGGTGTCCTGCCTGAGGCACAGGGAGAGAAGGGTCCATAAGCAAAAACAAAGTGTAACTCAAAATGGAATAATAACATTTTTTTCCCATCATGCAGCAAAGCAAGGTGCGGCTGTGGCCGTTGTGGGCTCCTGATTCAGCTACAATGGAGCTGGTGGTTCCTCGTGAATGACTGGCAGCAGATTCCTGGGAGGGGAGGCAGCCAGCAGGCATACACTGGTCCAAGCATACATGAATCCCTCCCTGGGGACTCACAGACACACTGAAGGGTCATTCTAGGGGAACTGAAGTTCTGCAAAAGCAGGACAGACATGCTCTATAGCAGCTCTGCTACTCTCCCCTCCCTGCCACTGCCACGGGCCATTCTCACATGCTTGTTTCGATGGGTGAGCTTGACCAGTCTAGGATCTGTGGTAGGCAGGACTGAATCATCAAGTCCTGGAGGATACTAGTAAGAGGGGTCTTGGAGGCCAGGTTCACACCAGCCTCTCCTGTCTCTCTGCAGCTGGTGGGCATCGGCAGGGCTCTGAGCACCTGCCCAGTCGGTGAGTCAGCATCCACCCACAGCTGAATGCTGTTGCTTTTTCTCAGTGGGGGTGAGTGCGGGCTAAACATCTTTGTGGGCTTAATCTGGCCTGCAGGATGTATTTAGCCACCCCTGCTCCAGCCCTAAATTACTTCATAGTGATACAAGGATGTCTAAAAGTACAGTATCAGGTTTTGGCTCAGAACTTGACATTACACCCTAAGTGTGTTATCTTAATAAAATACACACCATCTCATGTTCTTTTCTATACCATTTATGAAGAGCCAATGATCTTGTACATGGAGGTCTTCCTTTGGCATGAATTGTTTTTTTATCTTTCTATCTCCCACCTCCACAAAATAATTATTAAGTCTAGTAGATATGCCAGGCAGTACCTTTGAACAATCTAAATTATAACTTTCCCTAAAATAGCACAATCTAAAACATAAAGATATTGAAACTCCATAACAAGGTTTTAAGATGCTTAGAACTATAGCACAGGGCCGGACATTGAGTAACATCTCAACAAATAATTTGTGGGTTGCATTTTGATGAATTGAATGAAATATCTGTGTGTTAGTTTGTTGGTTTGTTTGTTAAGAGCAGGGTAGTATCGTACACTCGAAGAGAAGGAGCTTGGAAGGAGCTTCTTTGAAGAAGTCACAGGTTCAAATCCTAACCCCCTTACATAGTATATAACCTTGGGAAAAATAATAAAACAGAGATAATATACTATATCTCTCTGGGATGTTGTAGTGATAAATGAGATAAGTATGTAAATCATCTAATATGTTTGGTTCAATGGAAGTTAACTATTTTTTTTTTTAGTCTTAAAGAATAGCTTTATGACTATATCCAGTGAGGACAGAAAGGTCAGCATCTGCACTTCTAAGCTCTTTTCTAAGAGCAGATAATTGCTACTTTCAGGGGTCTCTGTAAAAGGTCTCTCCTATTTGGAAAGAATGACAGCTATAGTGTAAAGATCAAGTTCTTGATGGTGCCTGAGCCTTGGATGCTATAGAAACTCTCAGAAATATCACACAGTTCCATTCTACTATCAAAGAAAACTTTAGGCAGATAGCATTTGACTTGAAATGCCTGGAAGGAAGGCAGCAGGGAGACTACCCCATATGCCAAGGTCAAGTTTGACCCACTGAACAAGTCATAAGCTCTATCCACCTTTAGCAGCTCATTATGGAGACAGCACTGGCCTGACTTAGGGATCTAAAACCATGAGATGTAGCACTGGTTTACCCCTTCCTAGCTGTGTGGCCTGAGACAAGCTACTTAAGTTCATTGGAACTCAGTTTCCTCATCTGTGATACGAAACAACAATTCCTGTTCTTCCTATACTATTAAGTTATTGATTGTTATCATCCTCTGCTCTTCCCCGGCTCCACCTATATTTCTTGGGCTTAATGAATGTCTCCTCAGCCCTATGTCAGGCACTGAAGGTACTCTCTTGTATTATCTCACGTACTAGATACACCAACCTAATGAGGTAACTGTGATTCCCATTTTACAGATGAGAAAACTGAAACTCTGAGAGGTTAATCAACTTGCATACCTAATTAGTGGCAGAGCAGGAATCCAACTTCAAAGACCACATGCTGAGCCCTCATTCTAAGCTGCCTATCAGAAACTAAGGTGGGTTTGCTGTGTCTGGCGCTCATTCAACAGGCATGTGTTAAGGGCTAGTTCCTGCCTCAAGGAGTTTATATCCAAAAGTATAGTTCAAAGATACACAGGGTCAAATTGCCATTTGCATCCACCCCAGAAGAGTTAACTGATCCCTGGGTCTGCAGCCAGTGGGGTAATTTCCTGACAGGATATGAGACCAAAAGAGACATACCCACAACCCAAGTCACCCACACTCAGGTGGGGCTACAGACAGTCAATCTGTTTCTCCAAAAGGTACAACTTCTTCTCTGGTCTGTAGGCACCTTCCCTTCTATTTCCATTAAAGTAACATTAAAAGAAAAAGACATGTATTTACTTTACTTCTTTTTAGTCAAAAGTAAAATTGTATTTTGCTTGGTCTAGGCAAATTTAATGCTACACTGCAAAAAATAAAACCTTTCTTAAGTTACAAAAGTGATATTAAATCTTTATTGGGCTGTCCTACTGATAGGCATAGCACTACAGTATTTAATTGCTTCCACAGTTGTTACAGCCTAGAATTTTAAAACTTCAAAGTAATTGTCTAATGCCATTTTACGTAAAAGGACTAAACTGAAAGCTGGGTCTCCTCACTCCCAGTCCTACGCTCTTACCACTGTAAGAATGTCCTTCTTTAACTCTGCTGGATTTAATTCCCTGCCTGAAGGAGAAGAATCTTATCCTTCTGTCTCCCTCTCTGCCAAATTCCTATTGATTGGTTGGTGACAAGCTAGTAAAAGCTTGATGAGAATGCCATCTAGGCCTTCAGTGTCAAGATCAAGGGAAGCTTATAAAGAGATGCTTTTCATCTTTTCCTAAAGTCAGTGCCTTAGGTAATCACTTCTTGTCCAAAAGCAATGAGTCCCCCAGATGAGGTGCCATGACTCAAGGAACTCTGGCCCCAGCTTTGTCAGCTCATTAAGGATACCGTCTACCACAAAGTGACTTTTGAACACACTAAATAGGAAGAATCAAGTGGTTTCTGCAATGACAGAATCAGCTGGACCAGAGCCTGAGCCTTGAAATAAATCAGATATTGCCGAAGTAAACAACAAAAGAAGCTGAAGACAGACTGAATACAGACATGGTTCTTTTATCTGTCATCCAGCAAGCCGCAGATAGAAATAGTGTTTCTGTAGTGCCATCTCATCGCATTGTGGGTTACTAGCCCACCTCGCTTGCTGGTCTGCAGCTCTTAGAGGGCAAGGACTCTGCCATGCATATTTTTATTCCATAGTTTACAGTACATTTATATGGTGGATGTTTGATGTATGAAGAAATAAAGGAAGAAAGGAACAAAAACTCTCTGTCTCACATCTTAAAGAAATTTATAAGGAAAGCTTTTGCTCTTCTTCCAGACTATTTAAAACCGTGATAGAAAAAAATAATTGTTCCATTATTTTGTAGAAGAAAATGAGGAGAATGGGGAATAAGAGAGGTGAATAAAGAAAGGAATAAACATTTGTTTAGGGGCTACCTTGTGCCAAACACTGTAGTAGGTAATTTGTATATATTATCTCATCTAATCCTTACAATAGAACCATGAGTCAGATAGTCATATTTCTCCTTTTTCATACATTGATAAAGAAACCAGGGCTCAGGAGGACTAAGTAACTCATTCAAAGTCATGCAGCTGGTAAGTGACAGAGCTGGAATTCAACTCAGTAACTGTAAAGCCATATTCTTTTTATTTTATCAAGCTGGTTACTATAGGCAAAAATACCATTCCAAAACCATAATTAATAGAATTCTAGCAACAAGAATTTCTATTATTCTAGCACAACCAGCACTTACCACCTCTTCTTCTCTCCATGACATACTTTTTCTTTAAGACACTAATTTGGAACTTCTGCTTCCAGCAGAGATGGAATCACAGGGAATGAATTTACACTCTTAGCTGTAACCAGCAAAAAAAAAAGAAAACCCCACAAAACATAAATAAATATATTAAACAACAGTTTCAAAACATTAAGCCTCAGGCAATGAAGCATGGTGATACCTGAATTATGGGAAGTAACTGATGTGAGCCCTACAAGTGCTCTGACTTACTACTTTGAGAAAATTTCCAACACATATCACAAAATGGGTGTATCAGGCACAACCCAGTGAATCACCTGAATTGAGGAGATAGAACTGAGAGTCAAAAGAAGACCCAAGGCAGGTAGAGTTTGCAAGACAGTGTGCCAGAGAGGGACAGCTGCGCAAAACGAGAACAGCAGAGATTCGCAGAGAGTCCCTCTGAGTATTTAGCAGAGTACTGATCAGTGTAGGCATGTGTGGAAATTATTCCTGTCAGGGAAAGAACCACTAGAGGATTAAAGAGAAGAGTGTCCAAAACTTACACAAGACCAGGACAAGTCTATACTTCTAACCAGAATGGATAAACCTTATAATTTGTGGGGTTTGAGGTAGATTACTCATTGGGTAGTCTTACCTCAATAGTGGGGAATAATTAGACCTAAACTAAACACTGTACTGATTCCACCAACAAATCTTAAAAACAGGATCCAAAGGGAACAAACTGTTTTCAAGTAATTTAACTGTATTCCAGAACAAATTTCAACAGTATTTACAAGAATACAAAGATATTCAGAACAAACATGGTACAATTCACAATGTCCACCAACCAGTCATCCAAAGAAACAAGTAAACAGGAAGAAAATATTTCTTTCCAGAGCAAAGGCAGGCATACTTTTTTTCCACTATAAAATATTCAGGTTCCCTGAATCGAGGTTTTCTCCTCTGTAGAACAACTCACTGTGGCTGTAGTTCTGGAGGCCAGAAATCCAAAATCAAGGTGTCACCAGGGATTTTCTCCCTCCAAAGGCTCTTGAAGGAAGATCTTTCCTTGCCTCTCCCAGCATTTGGTGGTTCCAGGTATATGGAGAGGATGGCGCCTCCAGATGGCGGACCAGAAGGATGTGCTCTCACTCCCTCTTGCAAGAGCATCAGAATCACAACTAACTGCTGAACAGTCATCGAGAGGAAGACACTGGAACTCACCAAAAAAGATACCCCACATCCAAAGACAAAGGAGAAGCCGCAATGAGTCGGTACGAGGGATGCAATCACAATAAAATCAAATCCCATAACCGCTGGGTGGGTGACTCATAAACTAGAGAACAATTATACCACAGAAGCCCACCTACTGCAGTGAATGTTCTGAGCCCAACATCAGGATTCCCAACCTGGGGGTGAGGTAACGGGAGGAGGAATTCCCAGAGATTCAGACTCTGAAGGCTAGTGGGATTTGATTGCAGGGCTTCAACAGAACTGGGAGAAACAGACACTCCACAATTGGAGAGCACACACAAAGTAGTGTGCACATCAGGACCCGGGGGAAGGAGCAGTGACCCCATAGAGGACTGAACCAGACCAACCTGCTAGTGTTGGAGGGTCTCCTGAAGGGGCAGAGGGTCTGTGGCTCACCGTGGGGACAAGGACACTGGCAGCAGAAGTTCTGGAAAGTACTCCTTGGCATGAGCCCTGCAGGAGTTGGCCATTAGCTCCACCAAAGAGCCAGTGACCTCCAGTGCTGGATTGCCTCAGGCCAAACAACCAACAGGGAGGGAACTCAGCCCCACCCATCATTAGACAAGCAGATTAAACTTTTACTGAGCTCTGCCCACCAGAGCAACACCCAGCTCGACCCACCAGCAGTCCCTCCCAAAAGAAAGCTTGCACACGCCTCTTAGGTAGCCTCATCCACCAGAGGCACACAGTAGAAGCAAGAAGAATTACAATCCTGCCGCCTGTGGAACGAAAACCACATTCACAGAAAGACAGACAAAATGAAAAGGCAAGGACTGTGTACCACATGAAGGAACACGATAAAACCCCAGAAAAACAACTACATGAAGTGGAGATAGGCAACCTTCCAGAAAAAGAATTCAGAATAATGATAGTGAAGGTAATCCAGGACCTTGGAAAATGAATGGAGGCAAAGATTGAGAAGATGCAAGAAATGTTTAACAAAGACCTAAAAGAACTAAAGAAAAAACAACTAGAAGGATTAAAGAACAAACATACAGAGATGAACTATACAATACCTAAAATAAAAAATACGCTAGAAGGAATCAATAGCAGAATAACTGAGGCAGAAGAACAGATAAGTGACCTGGAGGACAGAATGGTGGAATTCACTGCCATGGAACAGAATAAAGAAAAAAAAATGAAAAGAAATGAAGACACCTAAGAGACTTCTGGGACAACATTAAACACACCAACTTTCGCATTACAGGGGTCCCAGAAGGACAAGAGAAAAAGGACCTAAGCAAATATTTGAAGAGATTATAGTCAAAAACTTCCCTCACACGGGAAAGGAAATAGCCACCCAAGTCCAGGAAGCACACAGAGTCCCAGCAGGATAAACCCAAGGAGAAACATGCCAAGACACATAGTAATCAAATTGACAAAAATTAAAGACAAAGTATTAAAAGCAACAAAGGAAAAATGACAAATAACATACAAGGGAACTCCCACAAGGTTAACAGCTGATTTCTCAGCAGAAACTCTACAAGACAGAAGGGACTAGCATGATATATTTAAAGTGATGAAAGGGAAGAACCTACAACCAAGATTACTCTACCCAGCAAGGATCTCATTCATATTCAACAGAGAAATCAAAAACTTTACAGACAAGCAAAAGGTAAGAGAATTCAGCACCACAAAACCAGCTCTACAAAAAATGCTAAAGGAACTTCTCTACATGAGAAACACAAGACAAGAAAAGAACCTACAAAAAGAAACCCAAAACAATTAAGAAAATGGTAATAGGAACAAACATATTGATAATTACCTTAAATGTGAATGGATTAAATGCTCCAACCAAAAGACACCAGCTCGCTGAAAGGATCCAAAAACAAAACCCGTATATATGCTGTCTACAAGAGACCCACTTTAGACCTAGGGACACATACAGCCTGAAAGTGAGGGAATGAAAAAAGATATTCCATGCAAATGGAAATCAAAAGAAAGCTGGAGTAGCAATACTCATATCAGATAAAATAGACTTTAAAATAAAGAATGTTACAAGAGACAAGGAAGGACACTACATAATAATCAAGGGATCAATCCAAGAAGATATAACAATTATAAATATATATGCAGCCAACATAGGAGCACTTCAATACATAAGGCAACTGCTAACAGCTATGAAAGAGGAAATGGACAGTAACACAATAATAGTGGGGGACTTTAACACCTCACTCACACCAATGGGCAGATCATCCAGACAGAAAATTAATAAAGAAACACAAGCTTTAAATCACACAATAGACCAGAGAGATTTAACTGATATTTATAGGACATTCCATCTAAAAAGAGCAGATTACACTTTCTTCTCAAGTGCACATGGAACATTCTCCAGGATATATCACATGTTGGGTCACAAATCAAGCCTTGGTAAATTAAACAAAATTGAAATCATATCAAGCATCTTTTCCAACCACAGTGCTCAGAGATTAGAAATCAATTACAGGGAATAAAATGTAAAACACACAAACACATGGAAACTGAACAATATGCTACTAAATAACCAAGAGATCACTAAGGAAATCAAAGAGGAAATCAAAAAATACCTAGAGACAAATGGCAATGAAAACATGGTGATCCAAAACCTATGGGATGCAGCAAAAGCAGTTCTAAGAAGGAAGTTCATATCAATACAATCCTACCTCAAGAAACATCTCAACTAAACAATCTAACCTGACACCTAAAGGAACTAGAGAAAGAAGAACAAACAAAACCCAAAGTTAGTAGAAGGAAAGAAATCATAAAGCTCAGAGCAGAAATAAATGAAATAGAAACAAAGAAAACGATAGCAAAGATCAATAAAACTAAAAGCTGGTTCCTTGAGAAGATAAACAAACTTGATAAACCTTTAACCAGACTCATCAAGAAAAAGAGGGAGAGGACTCAAATCAATAAAATTAGAAATGAAAAAGGAGAAGTTACAACAGACACCACAGAAATACAAAGCATCCTAAGAGACTACTACAAGCAACTTTATGCCAATAATATGGACAACCTGGAAGAAATGGACAAATTCTTAGAAAGGTATAACCTTCCAAGACTGAACCAGGAAGACAGAGAAAATATGAACAGACCAATCACAAGTAATGAAATTGAAACTGTGATTAAAAATCTTCCAACAAACAAAAGTCCAGGACCAGATGGCTTCACAGGTGAATTCTATGAAACATTTAGATAAGAGCTAACACCCATCCTTGTCAAACTCTTACTAAAAGTTGCAGAGGAAGGAACACTCCCAAACTTATTCTACCAGGCCACCATCACCCTGATACCCAAACCAGGCAAAGATACTTCAAAAAAATAAAATTACTGACCAATATTACTGATGAATATAGATGCAAAAATTCTCAACAAAATATTAGCAGACAGAATCCAAAAACACATTAAAAGGATCATATACCATGATCAAGTGGTAAATAAATATCCCAGAGATGCAAGGATTCTTCAATATATGCAAATCAATCAATGTAAACCATACGATCATCTCAATAGATGCAGAAAAAAATATTTTGACAAAACTTAACACCCATTTATGATAAAAACTCTCCAGAACATGGGCATAGAGGGAACCTACCTCAACATAATAAAGACCATATATGGCAAACCCACAGCAAACATCATTCTCAATGGTGAAAAACTGAAAGCATTTCCTCTAAGATCAGGAAAAACACAAGGATGTCCACTCTCGCTACTATTATTCAACACAGTTTTGGAAGTCCTAGCCATGGCAATCAGAGAAGAAAAAGAAATAAAAGGAATACAAATTGGAAAAGAAGAAGTAAAATTGTCACTGTTTGCCGATGACATGATACTATACATAGATAATCCTAAAGGGGCCACCAGAAAACTACTAGAGCTAATCAATGAATCTGGTAAAGTTACAGGATACAAAATGAATGCACAGAAATCTCTTGCATTCCTATATACTAACAACAAAAGATCAGAAAGAGAAATTAAGGAAACAATCCCATTCACCATTGAAAAAAAAAGAATAAAATACCTAGGAATAAACCTACCTAAGGGGGTAAAAGACCTATACTCAGAAAACTATAAGACACAGATGAAAGAAATCAAAGATGACACAAACAGATGGAGAGATATACCATGTTCTTGGACTGGAACAATCAATATTGTGAAAATGACTCCAGTACCCGAAGCAATCTACAGATTCAACACAATCCCTATCAAATTACTAATGGCATTTTTTACAGAACTAGAACACAAAATCTTAAAATTTGTATGGAGACACAAAAAACCCCAAATAGCCAAAGCAATCTTAAGGGAAAGAAATGGAGCTGGAGGAATCAGACTCCCTGAGTTCAGACTATACTACAAAGCTACAGTCATCAAGACAAAGCTACAGTCATCAAGACAATATAGAAATATAGATAAATGGAAGAGAAACAGAAATATAGATAACAGAAATATAGATAAATGGAAGAGGATAGAAAGCCCAGAGATAACCCCCCACACCTACGGTCAACTAATCTATGACAAAGGACGCAAGGATATACAACTGAGAAAAGACAGTCTTTCAATAAGTGGTGCTGGGAAAACTGGACAGCTACATGTAAAAGAATGAAATTAAAACACTCCCTAACACCACACCACCACACACAAAAATAAACTCAAAATGGATTAAAGACCTAAATGTAAGACCAGGCACTATAAAACTCTCACAGGAAAACATAGGAAGAACCCTCTTTGACATAAATCACAGAAAGATGTTTTGTGACCCACCCCTAGAATAATGGAAATAAAAGCATAAATGAAAAAATGGGACCTAATGAAACTTAAAAGCTTTTGCACAGCAAAGGAAACTACAAACAAGGTGAAAAGACAGCCCTCAGAATGGGAGAAAATATTTGCAAACGAATCAGTGGACCAAGGATTAATCTCCAAAATATATAAACAGCTCAATATTAAAAAAACAAACAACCCAATCAAAAATGGGCAGAAGACCTAAATAGACATTTCTCCAAAGAAGACATACAGATGGCCAAGAGGCACATGAAAAGCTGCTCAACATCACTAATTATTGGAGAAAAGCAAATCAAAACTACAATGAGGTATCACCTCACACCGGTTAGAATGGGCATCATCAGACAATCTACAAACAACAAATGCTGGAGAGGGTGTGGAGAAAAGGGAACCCTCTTGCACTGTTCATGGGAATGTAAACTGATACAGCCACTATGGAGAACAGTATGGAGGTTCCTTAAAAAACTAAAAATAGAATTACCATGTCACCCAGCAATCCCACTACTGGGTTTATACCTAGACATAACCATAATTCAAAAAGAAGACATGCACCCCAAGCTTCATTGCAGCACTATTTACAATAGCCAGGTCATGGAAACAACCTAAATGCCCATCAACTGACAAATGGATGTGGCACATATATACAATGGAATATTACTCAGCCATGAAAAGGAATGAAACTGGGTCATTGTAGAGATGTGGATGGACCTAGAGACTATCATACAGAGTGAAATAATTCAGAAAGAAAAAAACAAATATCCTATATTAATGCACATATGTAGAATCTAGACAAATGGTACAGATGAACCGGTCTGCAAGGCAGAAATTGAGACACAGATGTAGAACAAACGTATGGACACCAAGGGGGGAGAGGAGGGGCAGGGGTGGTGGTGGGAGGAATTGGGAGATTGGAATTGACATATATACACCATAGAAGTATAAAATAGGTAACTAATAAGAACATCCTGTATAAAAAAATAAAATTCAAAAATGAAAAGGTCCCTGGTCCCTGGGCAGCAGCAGCAGTCAACTCTGAGTAATATCAGGATGGCTTTAAACAACTGAATGAACAAGACAAAGAAATGTGTTTCTTGGGATGCAAGTTATCAGCAACAAAGCAAACTTGTGAACATTTCATCGCAACTTCTAGGAAGGGAACTGATAAAAATATTTCCAGGAGTAAAAGGTGGTAAAATAGAAATTAATTTCACAGTTCCCATTTTTAGCTGGGATTATGAAATGTCATCACTAAGTCCTTAAAATTGAAATTTTTATTTAAAAAAAGATTTTTAGGAGGAGCTTCAAGATGACATAAGAGTAAGACGTGGAGATCACCTTCCTCCCCACAAATACATCAGAAATACATCTACTTGTGGAACAACTCCTACAAAGCACCTACTGAATGCCGGCAGAAGACCTCAGACCTCCCAAAAGGCAAGAAACTCCCCCCGTACCTGGGTAGGGCAAAGAAAAAACAGAGACAAAACAATAGGGACGGGACCTGCACCAGTGGGAGGGAGCTATGAAGGAGGAAAGGTTTCCACACACTAGAAGCCCCTTCGCGGGGGGGAGACTGTGGGTGGCGGAGGAGGGAGTTTCGGGTCCGCGGATAAGAGTGCAGCAACAGGGGTGCTAAGGGCAAAGCAGAGAGATTCCCGCACTGAGGATCGGTGCCGACCAGCACTCACCAGCCCGAGAGGCTTGTCTGCTCACCCGCCAGGACGGCCGGGGGCTGGGAGCTGAGGCTCGGGCTTCGGAGGTCAGATCCCAGGGAGAGGACTGGGGTTGGCGGCGTGAACACAGCCTGCAGGGGACTAGTGCACCACAGCTAGCCGGGAGGGAGTCCGGGAAAAGGTCTGGAGCTGCCGAAGAGAAAAGAGACTTTTTCTTACCTCTTTGTTTCCTGTGTGCGAGGAAAGGGGATTAAGAGCGCTGCTTAAAGGAGCTCCAGAGACAGGCGCGAGCTGCAGCTAACTGCGCGGACCCCAGAGACGGGCATGAGACGCTAAGACCGCTGCTACCGCCACCAGGAAGCCTGTGTGAGAGCACAAGTCACTAACCACACCACCGCTCCCGAGAGCCTATGCAGCCCACCACTGCCAGGGTCCCATAATCCAGGGACAACCCCCCCGGGAGAACACACGGTGCGCCTCATGGTGGTGCAACGTCACGCTGGCCTCTGCCGCCGCAGGCTCGCCCCGCATCCGTACCCCTCCCTCCCCACCGGCCTGAGTGAGCCAGAGCCCCCGAATCAGCTGCTCGTTTAACCCCCGTCCTGTCTGGGCAGGGAACAGACACCCTCAGGAGGTGTACACGCAGAGGCGGGACCAAATCCAAATCTGAACCCCAGGAGCTTTGCAAAAAAAGAAGAGAAAGGGAAATTTCTCCCAGGAGCCTCGGGAGCACCGGATTAAATCTCCGCAGTGATGTACCCTGCATCTGTGGAATACTTGAATAGAGAGCAAATCATCCCAAATTGAGGAGGTGGGCTTTGGGAGCAACTATATATATATATATTTATAGTTATATTTATATATTTTTATTTATTTATTTATTTATTTATTTATTTTGTGCAGTATGCGGGCCTCTCACTGTTGTGGCTTCTCCTGTTGCGGAGCACAGGCTCCGGACACGCAGGCTCAGCGGCCATGGCTCATGGGCCTAGTGGCTCTGCGGCATGTGGGATCTTCCCAGACCGGAGCATTAACCCGTGTCCCCTGCAACGTCACGCGGACTCTCAACCACTGTGCCACCAGGGAAGCCCAACAATATATTTTTTTTTCCCTTTTTCTCTTTTTGTAAGGGTGTATGTGTATGCTTCTGTGCGTGATTTTGTCTGTATAGCTTTGCTTTCACCATTTGTCCTAGGGTTCTGTCTGTCCATTTTCTGTTTTTTTTTTTTTCCTTTAGTATAGTTTTTAGCACTTGCTTTCATTGGTGGATTTGTTTTTTGGTTTGGTTGCTCTCTTTTTAACTTTCTTTCTTTTTTCTTTCTTTTATTACTTTTTAATGTTTTTTAAAAATTATTTTTAATTTAATAAATTTATTTTATTTTATCTTATTCTTTCTTTCTTTTTTTTCCTCCCTTTTATTCTGAGCCATGTGGATGACAGGCTCTAGGTGCTCCAGCCAGGCGTCAGGGCTGTGCCTCAGAGGTGGGAGAACCAAGTTCAGGACATTGGTCCAGAAGAGACCTCACAGCTCCACATAATATAAAACGGTGAAAATCTTCCAGAGATCTCCATCTCAACGCCAAGACCCAGCTCCACTCAACCACCAGCAAGCTACAGTGCTGGACACCCTATGCCAAACAACTAGCAAGACAGGAACACAAACCCACCCTTATTATGCCTAAAATCATAATAAGGCCACAGACACCTCAAAACACAACAACAGACATGAACCTGCCCACCAGAAAGACAAGATCCAGCCTCATCAACCAGAACACAGGCACTAGTCCCCTCCACCAGGAAGCCTAGACAATGCACTTAACCAGCCTTAGCAACTGGGGGCAGACACCAAAAACAACAGGAACTACGGACCTGCAGCCTGCGAAAAGGAGACCACAAACACAGTAAGTTAAGCAAAATGAGAAGACAGAGAAACACACAGCAGATGAAGGAACAAGGTAAAAACACACCAGACCTAACAAATGAAGAGGAGATAGGCAGTCTACCTGAAAAAGAATTCAAAATAATGATAGTAAAGATGATCCTAAATCTTGGAAACACAATGGAGAAAATACAAGAAACGTTTAACAAGGACCTAGAAGAAATAAACAGCAAACAAAGAGTGATGAACAACACAATAAATGAAATTAAAAATTCTCTAGAAGGGATCAATAGCAGAATAACTGAGGCAGAAGAACACATAAGTGACCTGGAAGATAAAAGAGTGGAAACAACTACTTCAAAGCAGAATAAAGAAAAAAGAATGAAAAGAATTGAAGACAGTCTCAGAGACCTCTGGGACAACATTAAACGCACAAACATTCGAATTATAGGGGTTCCAGAAGAAGAGAAAAAGAAAGGGACTGAGAAAATATTTGAAGAGCTTATAGTTGAAAACTTCCCTACTATGGGAAAGGAAATAGATAATCAGTCCAGGAAACACAGAGAGTCCCATACAGGATAAATCCAAGGAGAAACACACCAAAACACATATTAATCAAACTATCAAAAATTAAATACAAAGAAAAAATATTAAAAGCAGCAAGGGAAAAACAATAAATAACACACAAGGGAATCTCCATAAGGATAACAGCTGATCTTTCAGCAGAAACTCTGCAAGCCAGAAGGGAGTGGCAGAACATATTTAAAGTGATGAAGGGGAAAAAAGTACAGCCAAGATTACTCTACCCAGCAAGGATCTCATTCAGATTTGACGGAGAAATTAAAATTTTAACAGTCAAGCAAAAGCTAAGAGAATTCAGCACCACCAAACCAGGTTTACAACAAATGCTAAAAGATCTTTGCTACACAGGAAACACAAGAGAAGGAAAAGACCTACAATAACAAACCCCAAACAATTAAGAATATAGTAATAGGAACATACATATCGATAATTACCTTAAATGTAAATGTATTCAATGCTCCAACCAAAAGACATAGACTAGTTGAATGGATACAAAAACAAGACTCATATATACGCTGTCTACAAGAGACCCACTTCAGACCTAGGGACACATACAGACTGAAAGTGAGGGGATGGAAAAAGATATTCGATGCAAATGGAAATCAAAAAGAAAGCTGGAGTAGCAATTCTCATATCAGATAAAATAGACTTTAAAACAAAGACTATTAGAAGAGACAAAGAAGGACACTACATAATGATCAAGGGATCAATCCAAGAAGAAGATATAACAATTGTAAATATTTATGCACCCATGATAGGAGCACCTCAATACAAACAAATACAAACAGCCATAAAAGGGGAAATTGACAGTAGCACAGTAATAGTAGGGGACTTTTAACATTCCACCTTCACCAATGGACAGATCATCCAAAATGAAAATAAATATGGAAACACAAGCTTTAAATGATACATTAAACAAGATGGACTTATTGATATTTAGAGGACATCCCATCCAAAAACAACAAAATACACTTTCTTCTCAAGTGCTCATGGAACATTCTCCAGGATAGATCATATCTTGGGTCACAAATCAAGCCTTGGTAAATTTAAGAAAATTGAAATAGTATCAAGTATCTTTTCCAGCCACAATGCTATGAGACTAGATATCAATTACAGGAAAAAACTCTGTAAAAACTATAAACACATGAATGCTAAACAATACACTACTTAATAACCAAGAGATCACTGAAGAAATCAAAGAGGAAATCAAAAAATACCTAGAAAAATGACAATGAAAACACAACGACCCAAAACCTATGGGAACGCAGCAAAAGCAGTTCTAAGAGGGAAGTTTATAGCAATACAATCCTACCTTAAGAAACAAGAAATATCTCAAATAAACAACCTAACCTTACACCTAAAGCCATTAGAGAAAGAAGAACAAAGAAACCCCAAAGTTAGCAGAAGGAAAGAAATCATAAAGATCAGATCAGAAATAAGTGAAAAAGAAATGAAGGAAATGATAGGAAAGATCAATAAAACTAAAACCTGGTTCTTTGAGAAGATAAACAAAACTGATAAACCATTAGCCAGACTCATCAAGAAAAAAAGGGAGAAGACTCAAATCAATAAAATTACAAATGAAAAAGGAGAAGTAACAACTGACACGGCAGAAATACAAAGGATCATGAAAGATTACTACAAGCAACTATATGCCAATAAAATGGCAACCTGAAGAAATGGGCAAATTCTTAGAAATGCCCAACCTTCTGAGACTGAATTAGGAAGAAATAGAAAATATGAATAGACCAATCACAAGCACTGAAATTGAAACTGTGATTCATATCTCCCAACAAACAAAAGCCCAGGACCAGATGGCTTCACAGGCGAATTCTATCAAGCATTTAGAGAAGAGCTAATACCTGTCCTTCTCAAACTCCTCCAAAATATAGCAGAGGGAGGAACACTCCCAAACTTATTCTACGAGGCCACCATCACCCTGATACCAAAACCAGACAAAGACGTCACACAAAAAGAAAACTACAGGCCAATATCACTGATGAACATAGATGCAAAAATCCTCAATAAAATACTAGCAAACAGAATCCAACAACACATTAAAAGGATCATGCACCATGATGAATTGGTGTTCATCCCAGGAATGCAAGGAGTCTTCAATATACGCAAATCAACCAATGTGATAAACCATATTAACAAATAGAAGGAGAAAAACCATATGATCATCTCAATAGATGCAGAGAAAGCTTTCAACAAAATTCAACAGCCATTTATGATCAAAACCCTCCAGAAAGTAGGCATAGAGGGAACTTACCTCAACATGATAAAGGTCATATATGACAAAGCCACAGCCAACATTGTTCTCAATGGTGAAAAACTGAAACCATTTCCACTAAGACCAGGAACAAGACAAGATTGCCCACTCTCACCACTCTTATTCACCATAGTTTTGGAACTTTTAATCACAGCAATCAGAGAAGAAAAAGAAATAAAAGGAATCCAAATTGGAAAAAGAAGTAAGGCTGTCACTGTTTGCAGATGACATGATACTATACAAAGAGAATTCTAAAGATGCTACCAGGAAACTACTAAAGCTAATCAATGGATTTGGTAAAGTATCAGGATACAAAATTAATGCACAGAAATCCCTTGCATTCCTATATACTAATGATGAAAATTCTGAGAGTGAAATTAAGAAATCACTCCCATTTACCATTGCAACAAAAAGAATGAAATGCCAGAAATAAACCTACCTAAGGAGACAATCGACCTGTATGCAGAAAATTATAAGACACTGATGAAAGAAATTAAGGATGACAAAAATAGATGGAGAGATATACCATGTTCTTGGATTGGAAGAATCAACATTGTGAAAATGACTCTACTACCCAAAGCAATCTACAGATTCAGTGCAATCCCTATCAAACTACCACTGGCAGTTTTCACAGAACTAGAACAAAAATTTTCACAATTTGTATGGAAACACAAAAGACCCCAAATAGCCAAAGCCATCTTGAGAAAGAAAAACGGAGCTGGAGGAATCAGGCTCCCCGACTTCAGACTATACTACAAAGCTACAGTAATCCAGACAGTATGGTACTGGCACAAAAACAGAAATATAGATCAATGGAACAGGATAGAAAGCCCAGAGATAAACCCACGCACATATGGTCCCCTTATCTTTGATAAAGGAGGCAAGAATATACAGTGGAGAAAAGACAGCCTCTTCAATAAGTGGTGCTGGGATAACTGGACAGCTACATATAAAAGAATGAAATTAGAACACTCCCTAACACCATACACAAAAATAAACTCGAAATGAATTTAAGACCTAAATGTAAGGCCAGACACTATAAAACTCTTAGAGGAAAACATAGGCAGAACACTCTGTGACATAAATCACAGCAAGATCCTTTTTGACCCACCTCCTAGAGAAATGGAAATAAAAACAAAAATAAACAAATGGGACCTAATGAAACTTAAAAGCTTTTGCACAGCAAAGGAAACTATAAACAAGACGAAAAGACAATCCTCAGAATGGGAGAAAATATTTGCAAATAAAGCAACTAACAAAGGATTAATCTCCAAAATTTACAAGTGGTTCATGCAGCTCAATATCAAAAAAACAAACAACCCAATCCAAAAATGGGCAGAAGAGCTAAATAGACATTTCTCCAAAGAAGATATACAGATTGCCAACAAACACATTTAAGAATGCTCAACATCATTAATCATTAGAGAAATGAAAATCAAAACTACAATGAGATATCATCTCACACCAGTCAGAATGCCCATCATCAAGAAATCTACAGGGCTTCCCTGGTGGCGCAGTGCATGAGGGTCCGCCTGCCGATGCAGGGGACATGGGTTCGTGCCCCGGTCTGGGAGAATCCCACATGCCATGGAGCGGCTGGGCCCACGAGCCATGGCCGCTGGGCCTGCGTGTCCGAGCCTGTGCTCTGCAGTGGGAGATGCCACAGCAGCTAGAGGCTGGGTACCGCAAAAAAAAAAAATATCTACAAACAACAAATGCTGGAGAGGGTGGGGAGAAAAGGGACCCTCTTGCACTGTTGGTGGGAATGTAAATTGATACAGCCACTATGGAGAACAGTATGGAGGTTCCTTAAAAAACTAAAAATAGAACTACCATACGACCCAGCAATCCCACTACTGGGCATATACCTGGAGAGAACCATAATTCAAAAAGCGTCATGTACCAAAATGTTCATTGCAGCTCTATTTACAATAGCCAGGACATGGAATCCACCTAAGTGTCCATCAACAGATGAATGGATAAAGATGATGTGGCACATATATACAATGGAATATTACTCAGCCATAAAAAGAAATGAAATTGAGTCATTTGTAGTGAGGTTGATGGACCTAGACTCTGTCATACAGAGTGAAGTAAGTCAGAAAGAGAAAAACAAATGCCATATGCTAACACATATATATGGAATCTAAAAAAAAAAAAAAAAAAAAAAAATGGTCATGAAGAACCTAGAGGTAATACGGGAATAAATACGCAGACCTACTAGAAAATGGACTTGAGGATACGGGGAGTGAGGAGAGTAAGCTGGGACAAAGTGAGAGAGTAGCATGGACATATATTCACTACCAAATGTAAAATAGATAGCTAGTGGGAAGCAGCCGCATAGCACAGGGAGATCAGCTTGGTACTTTGTGACCACCTAGAGGGGAGGGATAGGGATGGTGGGAGGAAGGGAGATGCAAGAGGGAAGAGATATGGGGATATATGTATATGTATAGGTGATTCACTTTGTTATAAAGCAGAAACTAACACACCATTGTAAAGCATTTATGCTCTAATAAGGATGTTAAAAAAAAAGATTTTTAAAAGGCCACTCAAACTTATCTCCCAAATGCAGAGTTATGACCAGGATTCACAGTCAGTTCACGGTCGTGGTAATGGGAAAAGCAGGCTGAATTGTTCTGTTAGTCTCTTCCTCCACTCTTAGACACCCAATGACAAAGACAAAAGAAAACAAAACCTCTCCTCTTTCCTCCTTCAGTCAAAACACAAGTCTCTGTACACATCAGCTTGTAGTCAAGTTGTTTTCAAGTAGACTGCTTAATTGTCTGGCCTTCCTGCTCTACAAAGAACCAGGTTTTTAAAAATTCTAATTCTTACAAAGCTGTGGTACTGCCCACCACCATTCAATGATAGTCCCCAAGGGCCTCTCCCCCAAGCCCTGTATGCACGGTTTGCCTAGTTCCTGGGACTTTGAATACGATGGATTTTACTCTCATGATTAGATTACATTGCATGGCATAGTTGACCTTAAGGTAGGGAGATTATCTGTGTGGGCTTGACCTTATCACAGGAGCCCTTTGAAAGCAGAGAGTTTCTCCAGCTCATCACAGAAGAGAAAGTAAGAGGTTGGGAACTGAAAAAGGATTCCATGCACCCTTGCCGACTAGCAGATGGAGGATATCATGAGGCAAGGAATGTGGGTGGCTTGTAGGAACTGAGAGAAGCCTTTGGCTGATAAAGCCAGCAGGGAAATGGTGACCTCAGTCCTACAACTGTAAGGACCTGAATTCTGCCAATAATCTGAAGGAGTTTGGAAGTGGATTCTTCCCTGGAGCCCACAGATAAGAGCTCAACCTGACTGATGCATCGATTTTAGCTTTGAGACTCTTAGCAGAAACCCCAGCTGCACCATGCCTTCTGACCTATATAGCACTGTGGGCTAATAAATGGGTGTTATCATATGTCAATTATATCTCAGTTTAAAGAAAAAACTATTTAAGAGGGCAATTTGGCAATATCTATCGAAATCACAAATTCATATCTCCTTTGACCCAGCGATTCTACAACTACCCTGTGGATATACTTGCATTACACCATTGTTTATAGAAGCAAAAATTAGAAACCACCCCAATGTTTGTTAATAAAAGATGATTATGTAACCTATTGTACACACATTCAATGGTATATTATGCAATTAGGAAAAAAATAATGAGGAAGATTTGTATCTGCAGATAGGGAAAGATCTCCAAGATAAACTTTTCAACAAGATGTAAAGCAATATGTGTGGTATGACTGCACTTGTGTAAATAAGAAAAAGGAAATGTATATAAGCTGGGATATACATAAAACATTTTTATATGTATATACACAAAACAACTATTAACTGTGGTTAATTTGGGGGAGAGAAACTTGGAGTGTTAAGAGGGGGAAACCGTCTCCTTTTTTATTTCATACTTTTAAAAACTGCATATACATAATTTTAAATATAGATGGTTTCTAAAGAAAGAAGGGATCCTCCTTTCCTTCTCCTGCAGCCTGGAAGAAGGCAACTTGAGGAGCGAGTGCTACTAGGCAGCTCACACTGTGGCTTTTGTCTCCTTGGTAGAAGCGCCCTGGGCACCCACAGTGCTCTAGAGACCTCACTGTTACCCCAGAGTGACTTCGTCAGAACCACCTGGCTTGCACTGAAAACACCTGCAAGGCCAAACCTCTCTTATTTTCTAAGTCAGGGTGAGGGTGTAGGGATAAAACGGTGTTTATTTTCCAATCTCATCACCTGCGATTTTGTTTTTAAAAAATCTATTTGCTTCAAATTCACTTCAAATACACCAGTAACTATGTAATTTGATGGTCACAATATTCATTTCTCATTGTTATAAATGTATTAAAAACTGTAAATGTTGCCTCTCCCTCGCTCATAAAACCCCTGTTCTTTTTATAATTAACAATCTTAACTTGAGCATGTCCATTTAAAATAATATGCTTCCAACAAAAATATGAAAATCTAACAGGTATTATTTCCTATGATAGCCTTTCTTATATGAAAGTCAGCATATAACATATATTTGCAAAAAAGTACTTACAAATATCCAATTATGTACAAATATACAACTATACAATTACAAAAATATACAATTATGAAGGAATATTACACTTCAATGTGTTACAATAAATGCATCATACAAAAACTATTTCAGGTTTCTCATTTTAAAGGAATTTAAAACTAGTTGCTAAAAAGAAGAACAGAACAGTCATATTGGACACACACTGTGCAAGTATGTAAGTATGAATCATGGTTAGAAAATAAGTCATTTATGAGCATATTAAGTTGGTCTTTATCACTACCTTAATCTTCATTTGGAGTTCTTACACAGCATCCCAGAGTTAGGGAGAAGAAGTAATCCTCAAACTATTTCTCCCTTGAAGTATGCTCAAATAGAAACAAGTCCTTTGACAAGGGCTGAACCCAGTACCCTTGTGTGTTTCATATACAGTTTCCCCGGGAAGTTGTGGGATGTGTGTGCAAAATTACTGTGATGTAATTGAAGGAACAAAATATTGCTCGTTTCTACCTTGATCCATCTGGGATGGCCTTGAGACCTCGTGGTGTAATTGATGTGTGAGATCAGTTTCTTCCTTTAACGAATAAAGCTGTGTGACATTTGCCACCGTGGCGTCATTTTTTATGCTTTTTAAAAATATATATAATGAGCTTGATTTTCTTTGTGTTCCTGACAGAGAGAGCAAACTATTATCATTTTATGAGGCTGAAGAGCAGTAGTCCTCAACGTGTGGTTCCTGCATCAGCAGAATTAAATCACCTGGGAGCTTGTTAGAACTGCTGGTTCTTGGACCTTGCCCCAGACCTACTGAGTCAGAAACCCCGGGTGTGAGGCCCAACAATTTGTATTTAACAATCCCTAAAGCTTGAGAACAAGGTCTGTATGGGAATTCCTACAGTGCGGGACCAAGAGCTATAAAATATCTTTCCCTGCTTTTGTGATACCTCTGACCCTGTAGTAAAAGAATACTTACTCTCAATTCATCTATACACTCCAGAGCAATTATTTTGAAAAGTCCAACTACTTGCACCAGAATCCAGCGGACGGTGTGTTAAAATGCAGCTTCCTGGACCTCTATGAAGGCAGGGCCTGATAATCTGCATTTTAAATACACCTTCCAAACAATACGTAAAAACTGAACTGAGGTTCTAACTCCACTACTGCAGTATTTCTTGAGACAGATTCTTATTTAGTTCTTGTTCTACTTCCTTACATTTTCATTTTGGCCTTTTCTTACTGCCCCTGCTGCCTACCTCTCTGGTATCATCACTATATCTATCTTTGGAAAAGGGCAGGTGACGTTGAGTGACAGGGGAAGGTGATACAAATAACAAATTTTGTAAAATTTATGTTATCTACTTAAAATGCTTCCCCCAACCTGATATGAACGACTGGAAGTTGACTAAAATGAAAGAAGATGCTAAATCTTCATGTTACACCTTCCTGTCAAGAACAATTATTTATGGTCATTATGAACACATACAGGGAGCCTAAGCCAGCAGAAGGCTGCTGAGGAGGACTGTGCCTTAGCCTCCAACCTGCTCTCCCTGCTTCTGTGGCTTCATTGCACTGAGAGCTGCCTCCTGACCCAAGAGCCAAACCAGTGGACTCTTCATCAACGTTTACCTTTTGAATTCTCTGCAGATTCAACTTTTTCTTTTTTTGACAGCACCACAAGGCAAGGATCTTAGTTCCCCACCAGGGTTGAACCTGGGCCCACGGCAGTGAAAGCACGGAGTCCTAACCACTGGACAGCCAGGGATTTTGAACACACACTTCATCTTGAGATTCTTAACGTTCCTCACTGTTGTTGGACATCATTTCTGCTGGCTCTTTTCCTGCCTTTCTTGGAGGCTCCTTCTTTGTCCGCTGCTTTTCCTTAGTTTCTTCCCTCCACTCTTTCTTTCACCACCACTCCCTTTTCTTGTGACCTTGTTTCCTCTCTCTTAATATTACTGAATATTTACTATGGGTCAGACACTCTTCTAGGCAGTTTACATAAAATAAGTCAGTTAATTTTTACACTTCACATTCGCAGGAACTGAAACTGGGAAGTTAGGTTAATTTGCCCAAAGTCGCCTGGCTAGTTAGTGATAGAGCTGTTATTTAAACCCCAGCATCCTGGCTCCAGAGACTATGCTCTTAACCACTCCATCATATACCTTCTTTTCTTCATGTACAAGCCCATTTAGGTGAGCTAATCTTTTTTTTTCTTTTCTTTTAACTTCAACTTCCACCTAAGAGATTATTTACTTGATATATCCTAACTGTGCTCTCTGTTGCTTACCGGACTACTTCACTGGAATTTCCCCACAGGGCATTAAACTGTTAATATCCCCACAACTGAACTCACTGCTTCTCTTTTCTCTGTTCTCCATCTTAGTTAACGGTGTCTCTGCTCTGCTGTCACCAACGCAAAAAACCCTGGATCTGTCCTGTGGTTCTTCTTCCCCGGTCGAACTGGTGATCAAGTCCGGTTTATTTCACTTCCTTACCACTTACATTTTATTTCTGTTCCCTCCTCTTCTTCTCTCCTGCTACCACATGGACTCTTTGGGATTACAGTAATATTATGCTCATTCTCTTGGCCAAAGGATTCGATTTCACCTTGTGAAATTATGAGTCTCTTAACGGACAATACTCATTTTTTTGAATCATCTACTATGAAGTATGGAGCCATACAGGAAGGCTACTTATAAAAAAAATCCATAGGAATTTATGACATGATTTTCTGAACTAACTTCTCTTTTGTCATTATCATATTCTCCTCCACATATTTTTTATTTGACTTTTCCTACTCGTTTTCAATTTTATTTTATGCCACTGTACACACAATAAATTACTTGCAGTTTCCCCAGATTTGCATCTATCTATTGAATACCTATCCATCTACCTACCCATCTATCTGTCTTCATGCTGGAATGTCCTTTCCCATTTTGCACTTTCAAGCCTCAGTACAGGATCATTTTATTCTAGAAATTGTTTATGACAACTAACTTATGCCACTTCAGTATGACACATATATTTTTTAACATCTATTGCTCTTATTTACTTAGATACGTTGGTCCCTCCTGAAGTGTAATCTCTGAAGAAGACTATATCTTCTTATCTTTCTATTCTCAGTGGCCCGATACAGGCTGCACATTCAGAAGTGGCTCATGAAGTAATTCTAGAAATAATAATAGTCATCCTTACTGAGCAATTACCATCTGACAATGGCAAGCCAAACTTCAATGACATCTCAGTGAAAACTACATATAGCACTACTTCTCTATTTTAGAGGTTTCTATAATTTTGTAATTCTTTTTAATCATTTTAAAGCCCTGTTTCTCCAGCAATAGTAAAACCCTTAAAAGCAAGAATGTATTACATGCTGGTTCCAAGAAGGGGGGAAATTGGGATAAACCACATCCTACTCTCAAAGGAACCCATGAAGACAGTGAGTAATGGCATCTGAAAGGCAGAGGTGAAGGAGCCCAGGGTGTTGATGTGGGTCTGGCCCTGTGGGGGGTTATCAGCAAAGAGCTCTTCATAAAATGACAAATTCTCTGTATTTGCACATAGCCAAGTCAGACATTTCTTGGCTCATTTGTGGGAAGGAGACACAAGAGAGCAGGAAATTGCTTTGATGATCCTAGTTTTAGTTTCTTAGGGCTGCTGTTACAAGGTACCACAAACTTGATGACTTAACCAACAAAATTTTATTCTCTCACAGTTCTGGAGACTAGTGATCTGAAATCAAGGTGTCCGCAGCATTGGTTCCTTCTGAGGGCTCTGAGGGAGAAACTGCCTCTCTCCTATCTTCTGGTGGTTGATGGCAATCCTTGGCATTCCTTGGCTTGTAGCTACATCACTCCAATCTCTGCCTCCTTTTCGCATTTCATCTTCTCTGTGTGTGTCTAAATTTCGTTCTTTTTATAAGGATACCCTAATCTAGTATGACCTCGACTTAACTTGATTACATTGCTAAGACCCTATTTCCTAATAAGATCACATTCACTGGTTCCAGGGGTTAGGACTTGAGTATATCTTTTGGGGGGACACAATTCAACCCACAACATTCCCTAAAATCCCCTCGGCATATAGGCCTCTCCACTGCTTTGTGGGTGGTGGTGTTAAGGGTAGTGTAGAGCTGAGGATGGCCTGGGAATCCTGGGGTTCTGCACCACAGATCCTCCACCACTTCACTCACCCATTCAGGTGGATGAGGCCAAGAAGAATTGTTTATTTATTTCTACTTTTTAAGGGTCTGAACTTGTATTTGAAATAAACACATATTTAAGGTTAATTAAAATAATTCTAAAGCATCTATTTGCTATAAAGCACTAGAGTCAAGAGTTTAATGATATTTTTTAGATTTTTGAGTCATTTTGTTGGGAATTCCCTGGAGGTCCAGTGGTTAGGACTCTGTGTTTTCACTGCTGAGGACTTGGGTTCAATCCCTGGTTGGGGAACTAAGATCCTGCAAGCCACGAGGTGTAGCCAAACATAAGAAAAAAATGTCATTTTGTTACAGAAATTTTTGAAAACACATAAAAGTTGAGAAAATTGAATAATGAACCCCTATGTATCCATTGTCCAGCTCAACCACTATCAGCATCTTGGTATCTTGCTTCATCTGTTCCCTACTCTGAGTTTTTCTTTTTTCTTTATTTCCTAGAAAATTTTTAAGCAAAACTTAGAAGTCATGTCATTTCACTTACAGAGAACTTCAGAATGTATCTCGCATAAAGAATGCTAGTGGGCTTATGTAAAAGAAGGCCCTTGTGTCCAACAAAATCTTACTCCTAGAGGATAGGTTCTTCTCCCATGTAGATTAGTTTAATTAGATTATTTTTCACATTTAGCATCTGATATCAACCATTCCCCATACCTGACCCCACTTCTCTTCAGGCTGTTCACTTGTTTATTTAAATGGATCACTGGGGCTTCCGGGAAGATGGCGGAAGAGTAAGACGCGGAGATCACCTGCCTCCCCACAGATACACCAGAAATACATCTACACATTGAACAACTCCTACAGAACACCTACTGAACGCTGGCAGAAAACCTCAGACCTCCCCAAAGGCAAGAAACCCCCCACGTACCAGGGTAGGGCAAAAGAAAAAAAAACAGAGACAAAAGAATAGGGACGGGACCTGCACCAGTGGGAGGGAGCTGTGGAAAGGTTACCACACAGTAGGAAGCCCTTTCGCAGGCGGAGACTGCGGGTGGCGGAGAGGGAAAGCTTCGGAGCCCCGGGGGAGAGCACAGCAACAGGGGTGCGGAGGGCTAAGCGGAGAGATTCCCGCACAGAGGATCAGGGCCGACAGGCACTCACCAGCGCGAGAGGCTTGTCTGCTCACCCGCCGGGGCGGGCCGGGCTGGGAGCTGAGGCTTGGGCTTCGGTCGGAGCGCCGCCGGAAGAGGACCGGGGTTGGCGGCGTGAACACAGCCTGCAGGGGTTTGGGCGCCACGGCTAGCCGGGAGGGAGTCCGGGGAAAAGTCTGGACCTGCCGAAGAGGCAAGAGACTTTTTCTTCCCTCTTTGTTTCCTGGTGCGCGAGGAGAGGGGATTAAGAACGCTGCTTAAAGGAGCTCCAGAGACGGGCGCGAGCCGCGGCTAAAAGCGCGGACCCCAGAGATGGGCATGAGACGCTAAGGCTGCTGCTGCCGCCACCATGAAGCCTGTGTGCGAGCACAGGTCACTATCCACACCCCTCTTCCGGGGAGCCTGTGCAGCCGGCCACTGCCAGAGTCCCGGGATCCACGGACAACTCCCCCGGGAGAACGCACGGCGCGCCTCCGGCTGGTGCAACATCACACCGGCCTCTGCTGCCGCAGGCTCGCCCCGCCCTCCATGCCACTCCCTCCCCCACCCCCCTCCCGGCGTGAGTGAGCCAGAGCCCCCGAATCAGCGGCTCCTTTAACCCCGTCCTGTCTGAGCGAAGAACAGACGCCCTCCGGCGACCTACCTGCAGAGGCGGAGCCAAATCCAAAGCTGAGCCCCTGGGAGCTGTGCGAACAAAGAAGAGAAAGGGAAATCTCTCCAGCAGCCTCACAAGCAGCGGATTAAAGCTCCACAATCAACTCGATATACCCTGCATCTGTGGAATACATGAATAGACGAGTCATCCCAAATTAAGGAGGTGGACTTTGAGAGCAAAATTTATGATTTTTTCCCCTTTTCCTCTTTTTATGAGTGTGTATGTGTATGCTTCTTTGTGAGATTTTGTCTGTATAGCTTTGCTTCCACCATTTGTCCTAGGATTCTATCCATCTATTTTCTTTTTCTTTTTCTTTTTTTCTCTTAATAATTATTTTTTTATTTTAATAATTTTATTATATTTTATCTTACTTTATTTTAGTTTACTTTATCTTCTTGCTTTCTTTCTACTTCTACTAATTCTTTCTTTCTACTTTTTCTCCCTTTTATTCTGACCCGTGTGGATGAAAGGCTCTTGGTGCTGCAGCTAGGAATCAGTGCTGTGCCTCTGAGGTGGGCAGGACACTGGTCCACAAGAGACCTCCCAGCTCCACATAATATCAAACGGTGAAAATTTCCCAGAGATCTCCATCTCAACACCAGCACCCAGCTTCACTCAACAACCAGCAAGCTACAGTGCTGGACATCCTATGCCAAACAACTAGCAAGACAGGAATACAACCCCACCCATTAGCAGAGAGGCTGCCTAAAATCATAATAAGTCCACAGACATCCCAAAACACACCACCAGACGTGGACCTGCCCACCAGAAAGACAAGATCCAGCCTCATCAACCAGAACACAGGCACTAGTCCCCTCCACCAGGAAACCTACACAACCCACTGAACCAATCTTAGCCACTGGAGACAGACACCAAAAACAACAGGAACTAAGAACCTGCAACCTGCAAAAAGGAGACCCCAAACACAGTAACATAAGCAAAATGAGAAGACAGAAAAACACACAGCAGATGAAGGAGCAAGATAAAAACCCACCAGACCAAACAAATGAAGAGGAAATAGGCAGTCTACCTGAAAAAGAATTCAGAATAATGATAGTAAAGATGATCCAAAATCTTTGAAATAGAATAGAGAAAATGCAAGAAACATTTAACAAGGACCTAGAAGAACTAAAGATGAAACAAGCAACGATGAACAACACATTAATGAAATTAAAAATACTCTAGAAGGGATAAATAGCAAAATAACTGAGGCAGAAGAAGGGATAAGTGACCTGGAAGATAAAATAGTGGAAACAACTACTGCAGAGCAGAATAAAGAAAAAAGAATGAAAAGAACTGAGGACAGTCTCAGAGACCTCTGGGACAACATTAAATGCACCAACATTCGAATTATAGGGGTTCCAGAAGAAGAAAGAGAAAAAGAAAGGGACTGAGAAAATATTTGAAGAGATTATAGTTGAAAACTTCCCTAATATGGAAAGGAAATACTTAATCAAGTCCAGGAACCACAGATTGTCCCATACAGGATAAATCCAAGGAGAAATACGACAAGACACATATTAATCAAACTGTCAAAAATTAAATACAAAGAAAACATATTAAAAGCAGCAAGGGAAAAATAACACACAAGGGAATCCCCATAAGGCTAACAGCTGATCTTTCAGCAGAAACTCTGCAAGCCAGAAGGGACTGGCAGGAAATATTTAAAGTGATGAAGGAGGAAAACCTGCAACCAAGATTACTCAGCAAGGATCTCATTCAGATTTGATGGAGAAATTAAAACCTTTACAGACAAGCAAAAGCTGAGAGAGTTCAGCACCACCAAACTCGCTTTACAACAACTACTAAAGGAACTTCTCTAGGCAAGAAACACAAGAGAAGGAACAGACCTACAATAACGAACCAAAAACAATTAAGAAAATGGGAATAGGAACATACATATTGATAATTACCTTAAATGTAAATGGACTAAATGCTCCCAGCAAATCCACAGACTGGCTGAATGGATACAAAAACAAGACCCATATATTTGCTGTCTATAAGAGACGCACTTCAGACCTAGAGACACGTATAGACTGAATGTAAAGGGATGGAAAAAGAGATTTCCTGCAAATGGAAACCAAAAGAAAGCTGGAGTAACAATTCTCATATCAGACAAAATAGACCTTAAAATAAAAACTATTAGAAGAGACAAAGAGGGACACTTCATAATGATCAAGGGATCTATCCAAGAAGATATAACAATTGTAAATATTTATGCACCCAACATAGGAGCACCACAATACATAAGGCAAATACTAACAGCCATAAAAGGGGAAAACGACAGTAACACATTCATAGTAGGGGACTTTAACACCCGACTTTCCCCAATGGACAGATCATCCAAAATGAAAATAAATATGGAAACACAAGCTTTAAATGATACATTAAACAAGATGGATTTAATTGATATTTACAGGACATTCCATCCAGAAACAACAGAATACACTTTTTTCTCAAGTGCTCATGGAACATTCTCCGGGATAGATAATATCTTGGGTCACAAATCAAGCCTTGGTAAATTTAAGAAAATTGATATTGTATCAAGTATCTTTTCCAGCCACAACGCTATGAGACTAGATATCAATTACAGGAAAAGATCTGTAAAAAATACAAACACATGGAGGCTAAACAATACACTACTTAATAACGAAGTGATCACTGAAGATATCAAAGAGGCAATCAAAAAATACCTAGAAACAAATGACAATGGAGACACGACGACCCAAAATCTATGGGATGCAGCAAAAGCAGTTCTAAGAGGGAAGTTTATAACAGTACAATCCTACCTTAAGAAACAGAAAACACCTCGAATAAAGAACCTAACCTCGCACCTAAAGCAATTAGAGAGAGAAGAACAAAAAAAACCCAAATTTAGCAGAAGGAAAGAAATCATAAAGGTCAGATCAGAAATAAATGAAAAAGAAATGAAGGAAATGATAGCAAAGATAAATAAAACTAAAAGCTGGTTCTTTGAGAAGATAAACAAAATTGATAAACCATTAGCCAGACTCATCAAGAAGAAAAGGGAAAAGACTCAAATCAATAGAATTAGAAATGAAAAAGGAGAAGTAACAACTGACACTGCAGAAATACAAAAGATCATGAGAGATTACTACAAGCAACTCTATGCCAATAAAATGGACAACCTAGAAGAAATGGACAAATTCTTAGAAATGCACAACCTGCCAAGACTGAATCAGGAAGAAATAGAACATATGAACAGACCAATCACAAGCACTGAAATTGAAACTGTGATTAAAAATCTCCCCACAAACAAAAACCCAGGACCAGATGGCTTCACAGGTGAATTCTATCAAACATTTAGAGAAGAGCTAACACCTATCCTTCTCAAACTCTTCCAAAATATAGCAGAGGGAGGAATGCTCCCAAACTCATTCTATGAGGCCACCATCACCCTGATACCAAAACCAGACAAGGATGTCACAAAGAAAGAAAACTACCGGCCAATATCACTGATGAACATAGATGCAAAAATCCTCAACAAAATACTAGCAAACAGAATCCAACAGCACATTAAACGGATCATACACCATGATCAAGTGGGGTTTATTCCAGGAATGCAAGGATTCTTCAATATACGCAAATCAATCAACATGATACACCATATTAACAAATTGAAGGAGATAAACCATATGATCATCTCAATTGATGCAGAGAAAGCTTTCGACAAAATTCAACCCCCATTTATGACAAAAACCCTCCAGAAAGTAGACATAGAGAGAACCTTCCTCAACATAATAAAGGCCATATATGACAAGCCCACAGCCAACATCATCCTCAATAGTGAAAAACTGAAAGCATTTCCACTAAGATCAGGAACAAGACAAGGTTGCCCACTCTCACCACTCTTATTCAACGTAGTTTTGGAAGTTTTAGCCACAGCAATCAGAAAAGAAAAGGAAATAAAACGAATCCAAATCGGAAAAGAAGAAGTAAAGCTGTCACTGTTTGCAGATGACATGATACTATACATAGAAAATCCTAAAGATGCTACCAGAAAACGACTAGAGCTAATCAATGAATTTGGTAAAGTAGCAGGATACAAAATTAATGCACAGAGATCTCTGGCATTCCTATACACTAATGATGAAAAATCTGAAAGTGAAATCAAGAAAACATTCCCATTTACCATTGCAACAAAAAGAATAAAATATCTAGGAATAAACCTACCTAAGGAGACAAAAGATCTGTATGCAGAAAATTATAAGACACTGATGAAAGAAATTAAAGATGATACAAATAGATGGAGAGATATACCATGTTCTTGGATTGGAAGAATCAACATTGTGAAAATGACTCTACTACCCAAAGCAATCTACAGATTCAGTGCAATCCCTATCAAACCACCACTGGCAGTTTTCACAGAACTAGAACAAAAATTTTCACAATTTGTATGGAAACACAAAAGACCCCGTATAGCCAAAGCAATCTTGAGAATGAAAAACAGAGCTGGAGGAATCAGGCTCCCTGACTTCAGACTATACTACAAAGCTACAGTAATCAAGACAGTATGGTACTGGCACAAAAACAGAAAGATAGATCAATGGAACAGGATAGAAAGCCCAGAGATAAACCCACACACATATGGTCACCTTATCTTTGATAAAGGAGGCAGGAATGTACAGTGGAGAAAGGACAGCCTCTTCAATAAATGGTGCTGGGAAAACTGGACAGGTACATGTAAAAGTATGAGGTTAGAGCAGTCCCTAATACCATACACAAAAATAAGCTCAAAATGGATTAAAGACCTAAATGTAAGGCCAGAAACTATCAAACTCTTAGAGGAAAACATAGGCAGAACACTCTATGACATAAATCACAGCAAGATCCTTTTTGACCCACCTCCTAGAGAAATGGAAATAAAAACAAAAATAAACAAATGGGACCTAAGGAAACTTAAAAGCTTTTGCACAGCAAAGGAAACCATAAACAAGACCAAAAGACAACCCTCAGGATGGGAGAAAGTATTTGCAAATGAAGCAACTGACAAAGGATTAATCTCCAAAATTTACAAGCAGCTCATACAGCTCAATATCAAAAAAATAAACAACCCAATCCAAAAATGGGCAAAGACCTAAATAAACATTTCTCCAAAGAAGATATACAGACTGCCAACAAACACATGAAAGAATGCTTAACATCATTAATCATTAGAGAGATGCAAATCAAAACTACAATGAGATATCATCTCACACCAGTCAGAATGGCCATCATCAAAAAATCTAGAAACAGTAAATGCTGGAGAGAGTGTGGAGAAAAGGGAACCCTCTTGCACTGTTGGTGGGAATGTAAATTGATACAGCCACTGTGGAGAACAGTATGGAGGTTCCTTAAAATACTGCGAATAGAACTACCATATGACCCAGCAATCCCACTATTGGGCATATACCCTGAGAAAACCATAATTCAAAAAGAGTCATGTACCAAAATGTTCATTGCAGCTCTATTTACAATAGCCCAGAGATGGAAACAACCTAAGTGTCCATCATCAGATGAATGGATAAAGAAGATGTGGCACATATATACAATGGAATATTACTCAGCCATAAAAAGAAACGAAATTGAGCTATTTGTAATGAGGTGGATAGACCTAGAGTCTGTCATACAGAGTGAAGTAAGGCAGAAATATCAAGACAAATACCATATGGTAACACATATATATTGAATTTAAGAAAAAAAAAATGTCATGAAGAACCTAGGGGTAAGACAGGAATAAAGACACAGACCTACTAGAGAATGGACTTGAGGATATGGGGAAGGGGAAGGGTAAGCTGTGACAAAGCGAGAGAGAGGCCTAGACATATATACACTACCAAATGTAAGGTAGATAGCTAGTGGGAAGCAGCCGCATAGCACAGGGAGATCAGCTCGGTGCTTTGTGACCGCCTGGAGGGGTGAGATAGGGAGGGTGGGAGGGAGGGAGATGCAAGAGGGAAGAGATATGGGAACATATGTATATGTATAACTGATTCACTTTGTTATAAAGTAGAAACTAACACAGCATTGTAAAGAAATTATACTCCAATAAAGATGTAAAAAAATAAAATAAAATAAATGGATCACTGTTTTAGTTATATATTGCTTTGTGACAAATTACCCCAAAACTTAGCAACTTAAAACAATAAACATTTATCACCTCAAGTTACTTTAGGTCAGGAGTTCAGGAGCTTAATTTTCATTAGGTAATTCTGGCTAATAGTCTTTCATTAAATTGAAGTGAAGATATCAGTGGGAGTTGTATTCATCTGAAGGCTTGACTTTGGCTGGACGATATATTTCCAGGATGGCTCATCATATGGCTATTGGCAGGAGGCCTCAGTTCCTATTAGCTACTGGCTGGACGCCACATGAAATTCTGCTGAGGGCTGCTTGAGTATCCTCATAAGATGGCAGGTGACCTCCCTCAGAGTGACTTATTTGAGAGAGAGCAGGGAGGAAATCACAGTGCCTTTTATGAGCTAGTCTTGTTAGTCAGACATCATCAATTCTATCACAATGTATTTATTAGAAGCAAGTCACCAAGTTCAGTCTACACTCAAAAGAGGAAGAATTAAGTCTCACTCCTTCAAGGAAGGAGTATCAGAGAATTTCTGGACATATTTTACAATCACCATAACCATCAATGAGCAAGACATAATACAAAAATGAAGAGGGAACTAAACCATAGTATATGCCAATGATTAACAACTGACTTAGCCTCTAGGGGAAGAAGATGTGATAAGCTACATCAAAACACATTCTGAAAATTTCCCTTTAAGTTCCTTTTCTCAATTTCTGGCTTTTTCTCTTCTCCTTGCTACTGCATCCCAAATAACATAAAGATTTTTCTAGCTGTCCTAACACTGCAGTGTCCTACTCAGACAAGTCTTCCTCCTCAAAAATACTCTATACTTATAAATTATTGTTTAGCCATTTCCTTTCCATTACATCTAGTCATAAGTTTTATTTCCTTAGTGTAGACTACAGCAGACCTAGATTTTTAAAATCCAGTTACATTTTTAGAGTTGGATGAAATGGATTCCCAAATCATTTCACCATTAGAAAATTAAATCAACATGCCAAAACTTATATTTCAACAAATAATAAAAATAAAAGAGAAAAGGTAATGGATAAACTGAAGAATTCTGAAATAGGAGAGCTGTAAGTGCTCATAGAGATTTTCTAGTTCAGGTCCATGGCTTTCTCTTCAGTGCGTGAAGCGAAGCCCACTTAAATATTTTGTTCTGAAGTTGCCCAGCTAGTTAATGGGCACAATTTAAACTATCTTTCAAGTTTGTTAATTTCCAGTTTAATATTCTTTCCACTATATCACAGTTCATTTTGGTCTTCATTTTTAGACCTTTTAATGGATTATTTCAGAATTTTATTTTAGCTTTACTTAGAGGAAGTCAACTTGCAAAGTGAATCTAGGTTCTGTAATTCACAGTGTGTATTTAGGTCAGTAGGTAGAGTTAGGCATATAGTTTGTTGTCCCAAGCAGGACTTCTTAGGAGTAAAAGAGGGTGCTATTAGTAATTGTATTAGGCTGACAGATGTAAATTGGAAAGGCTTTGGGTAAACTGTTATAAGTGGCAACCTATTAGTAGGTGTATAACGAGTAGAGAAGCTTCTGGGTTGTTCTCATACTATATTTATACTTTCTAAATATTTTCAACACATATGTTCATTTGACCATAGCACATAATTTAATAATCCAAGAAAAGAGTTTGGTTTTTTTTTCAATAACTGTCTTCCGGATAGTCCTAAAGTTCCTTTGAGAATGGCAGGAAAGAGAGTTCCAAATTCCTGATCAAGAGTAATCAATCAAGCAATCAATTAATTAATTTAATAGATACGTATTGTTCATTGTGTACCAGGCATTGTTTTAGGAGCCAGAGATATGATAATGAAGAAAACATACAAAAACCTCTATGTTCTTGAGACCTATATTCTAGTAATTAAACAAAAGTGATTTTATTGATCTATACAATTAGCAAGATTTGGGTTTTTCATTCCTTGTTTCAGTAATGGGGATAGATGTATTTTTGAGGCATCCCTGTTCTTAGGCCAGATTCCTTGGTGACCTATGCCATTTACTACAAATCAGTAGATTGAGATATAGTAAGGGATGCAACAGAAGTCATGGCTCAGACAGTTTTTCTGTGTGTGAAATTATCCGAGCAATATGGGGGTTACTCCTATGACCTTGAACTCTGTAGTCTTATAGTCTGATCCAGTGAGCCGGTTTGCTTCAACAAAGCAAGCTTATTTGTCTAGCCCAAGGGAAACATTTTGCCAATTTTACAGTTGGATAGTTCCTTTTTAAAAAAATGCATTAGTAGTTATTTCAGCATTAAGATTTCCCATAAATTAAATCTGTGTAATTTCCAGCTGAGCTAGAATTTCACCAGAATGATAGAGTCCTACTAATTACAGTGTTAAGTAAATCCTCATCCTCTCTGTAAGTAACGTAGGTGGTAACTTACTCTTCTGTAGATGTATAAATTAAGCCACCAGGAGGTTAACTAATTTGCTCAAGGTATGTGGCAGGGTTGAAATTGAATCCAAAAACCCTGATTCCTAATTTTTAAAATCAAATGATCTCTTTTCCTATGTTTAGCTATATTTATAAATGAAAATCTATATATAAATAATAGTCTATGTATACAAATAATATCCTATTTCTAGAAATAATTTATCTATTATCTATCTATCATCATCATCTAACTATTATAATATCAATATGAATATAGTATTAACAGTGTAATAGTGTTGGGATTCATCCAGTAAGATCTTTTAAGTGGTTAATTTGTTCTAAGGACCCTCAAGAATAGAAAACCTCAGGGATATGGATGAGTTTAAGTCAAAAAAAACATTTACATTCCCCAACTTGTTCAGCTGTTTGGTGGTACAGTAAAGGATGAAAATAATTGAACTTTCCTCACGAAGTTTTATTCTCCTCCTAGGCTTGCACTAAGCAAGAGTGGCCTGTGAATAGCTTTTCTAGGCTAAACGGAATGTCTGAGAGTTACTTTTGGACATTGGAGGAGGTTCCAGAATTTGGGAGTTAGGTGTATAGGAAAAGTTTTTACTGTCTATATTTTGCAGGAAAATACCATTCTTAACCAAATTATGAAAGAGAAAGTCCAGTGGCATATTTACTTCTACCATAATCACCATCATCACCATTATCATCTAAATGTAGTTAAGCACCCACGTGCATTTAAATGTCTATGCTGTTTATAGTGATAGATGAAAGGGAAGCAAAACGAAGATCCTGAAATGTTTCTCCAACTCTTGCTAAAGAAAGACGAGAGGCCTTTCTAAAATCCTTTTGTACCCTAAAATAATGAATTAAAATAATTTTCTTCCAATTATTCATCCTAACGCTTTTTATTTAATAAAAAGACAAATAAGTTTAAGGACGTCAATGGGTAAAAATTGCATTTGAATCAGGAAAGAGAAAATCTGCAATGATTTTTGTTAAAACCATAGCCCCAGAACAACAGTGTAAAGATCCAACATCACAAGCCAAACAAAAAGTCCCAAACACCAAAATAACCAAAAGACAACACAGGCACTGTTTTTATGCTACATATAAAGGATACATTTAGGGTTCACCCTGCTCAATATATTTCTCCAAACACAAATTAATTCTGTTTGTTTGAAAACTTATTAGGCCTTTAGGACAGTCTGGTCATGCAATTGATCCATACTCACAAATTTTATTGATATCTTTGAAAAATCTGCACAGGAAATGACTAAGATTGAATCTTAGAAATTATGTATGTCTAAAGTAGATTTAATTTTGAAGGTGTTAATTTGGAAAGATCAAGGAGATTAAGGGGGGATAAATTGAAAACGCCCCCATACAAAAGAAAACATTAATTTTCTGGGTGAACACTTTTGCTGAGAGTTCAATTTCTCTTTTAGAAGTTTGGCCAAAATTGATTACAATTATCAAACTTTAAGTAAAATGCAGTTTGCTTTCCTAATCTGTCTCTCACAAACACACAGACACACAGATGCACACACATACAAATTCAGAACACACCTTTAATTTTCAGGTCTTTATTGATGATTCCAGAGCAGGCAACATTATAGAATGGACTAAGAGACCAGTAGAATATGTTTCTTATTATATGAACTACTGTAAGGTAGTTCATTAGCAAAATGTATAAGCAAATAATATACTAAGAGACAAATGAGTCACATTGTACATCAAGAAAATTCTAAGAGAACACAGGCAAATCCATCTGAAGTCCTTGAAGAGCTTCGTAATTTCATGATGAAATATACAAACAAGCTGTAATTTCCCCTACATTAAAAAAACAAAACCAAACCTCTTTTGACCCAATATCTCCCTTTAGCTACTGCTTCATTTCTTTGCTTCCTTTCATAACAAACTTCTTTGAAAATGTCTCCAATTCTTATTCCCTTTCATGCTAGAACTCACTCCAGTCAAAATAGTTCATGTCAGGGTCACCATTGACCCTCTTTTTGTCAAATCAAAAGGCTTTTTTTCCCAGTCTTCAACTTATTTGATGATTTACTACAGTTGATCTCTCTCTTTCTTGAAGCAGCTTACTTGCTTCACTCGGCTCCTGAAATAAACCACTATCTTGGTTCTTCTATTATCTTACTGGTTTTTTCTTCAAAACTCTTCAATGATTTAATTTCCCTCAGAGCAAAAGCCAAGGTCCTTACAATGGCCCACAAGGCACTCTTTTTGTCTTCCAGCCTCTTTGCCTTACAAATTTTGTTTTATAATCATTCTGTCACTTCCTTTCTTCCTGCCATTTTGGCTTCTCTGTTTTTTATGAGCAGGCCAGGTATGTTCCTACCTCAGAGCTTTTTCACTGGCTCTTCCTCCTCCTAGAATATCTACGTGAATTGCTCCTTTACTTCCTTTAGGTTTTTACTCCTGTGATACTATGTCTGTGAGCTCCCAACCTTCTTTACGCTCATCATACTTAACTTTTTTTCCATAGTGCTTATCACCACCTGACATATTACATATTTACTTTTAAAGTTGACTATTGGGGCTTCCCTGGTGGCACAGTGGTTGAGAGTCCGCCTGCCGATGCAGGGGACACGGGTTCGTGCCCCGGTCCGGGAAGATCCCACATGCCGCGGAGCGGCTGGGCCTGTGAGCCATGGCTGCTGGGCCTGCGCGTCCGGAGCCTGTGCTCCACAACGGGAGAGGCCACAACAGTGAGAGGCCCGCGTACCGCAAAAATTAAAAAATAAAAATAAAATAAAGTTGACTATTAACTGTCTCTATCACTAGAATATAAGTTCAATGGGCAGAACCATCAGTTTACTCCATGCCATAACCTTAGCACTTAGAATGATTGACACAAAATGGCCCTCAATAAAAATGTATTGGAAAATGTATGGACACAAGAATGAATGCTTGACTAAATGAATAAATAAAAACAACTTAGTTCATTAAAATCCCTGGTAGCAGATGATAATTAACAATTACTTTTTAAGAAGAATCAATTATAGTAAATGGGGATTGCTTTACTTAACCAACTTTTCTGATACTCTAGCTGATTCAGAATTTCCTTATGCAGAACTAAAAATAGGTACTGTGATCTGAATCATAATGATTCACTCAGTGAATTAAGGGGCATAGTTACCCTTTGCTGTTGATTTGTACACTGTTCCCTCTGAGAAGGAAAACCAGCTGCACTGGAAAAGAAAAATGAATTTAAAATTTTCCACACTAAAACTTATAGCAATTTTAATGAACTGACTGGTATCATCATTGATAGAGACTAAAATTTCTACTTTAGTACACTGCTTGCAGTTTGGGGAGTTGCTGAGGAGCGAAGTAGTTCCATGTTTGATTACACTGGCTCAATAGTTAGACTTTCCCAGAACAGGTACGTAAAATAAAGTGCACAAGTAATTTTGAAAATTATTTAGAAAACTAAAAGTAGTCATTTATATACTTATTACCACCATTTGCATGCTTCGATCAAATCTGGAAACCTATATAAAAAATGTGAAAAGATATAAAAACCCCAAGATTCAGTTTTATGTACTTTTTCCTCACACACACTCCTACTTGCAGTCTTACTGTATTTATTCTCATTCTGTTATACTTCCAGCTAATGTATAACTTAGCTGATGTTCTTTAGAGGCCAAAGCCTTTCAAGATACGATTCATTTCCTCCTCTGTACTACCCTATATTACTGTAATATACTTATTGACCTTATTGCCTTAAAAAAAAATCTATCTCCCATCACACTGTGAGTTCCTCAGCAGGGTCAATCAAGACTAACCCTTTCTTTGTACTCCTGGTGCCTAGTACAGTGTGTGGTCCATAGAGTCTCTCTATAAATATTTGTCAAAATAAATTGATTTGTTCCATTTGCAGTAGTAATAGGAAGAGGGTAAACATCTGCTACATTCTTGTTTCTAGAACGAAATACATTAATTAGCTGCTGAGTTGAATTGTTCTAAGTAAATTCTTACATAGTTGCTTATAATTCAGGGGTTCAGTCCTATCATTTTCAGCTGTTTACCTTCTGGGCTTCAGTTTGGCATGTAAAATGGTCATAATAATAGTTAATAATAGAAATATGATGAGGAATAGATGGGACAATATATTAAAGGATTTTCCATGGTGTTTAGAACATAGTAAATATCTGTTAGCTATTTTTGTTATTATTAGTAATTAGGGTTTGTTTTGGTTACCAGTGCATTATAACAGATGAAACATTCAGCTCATATTAGTTGGAATTATTATTATTGGTTTGGTTTTAGTCTTCTTTTTTTCTTTACATCTTCATTGGAGTATAATTGCTTTACAATGCTGTGTTAGTTTCTGCATTATAACAAACTGAATCAGTTATGCATATACATATGTTCGCATATCTCTTCCCTCTGGCATCTCCCTCCCTCCCACCCTCCCTATCCCATCCCTCTAGGTGGTCGCAAAGCACCGAGCTGATTTGCCTATGCTATGCAGCTGCTTCCCACTAGCTATCTATTTTACATTTGGTAGTGTATATATGTCCATGCCACTCTTTCACTTTGTCACAGCTTACCCTTCCCCTTCCCCATATCCTCAAGTCCATTCTCTAGTAGGTCTGTGTCTTTATTCCTGTCTTACCCCTAGGTTCTACATGACATTTTTTTTTTCTTAGATTCCATATATATGTGTTAGCATACGGTATTTGTCTTTCTCTTTCTGACTTACTTCACTCTGCATGACAGACTCTAGGTCCGTCCACCTCACTACAAATAACTCAGTTTCGTTTACTTTTATGGCTGATTAATATTCCATTGTATATATGTGCCACATCTTCTTTATCCATTCACCCAATGATGGACACCTAGGTTGTTTCCATCTCCTGGCTATTGTAAATAGAGCTGCAATGAACATTTTGGTACATGACTCTTTCTGAATTATGATTTTCTCAGGCTATATGCCCAGTAGTGGGATTGCTGGGTCATATGGTAGTTCTATTTGTAGTTTTTGAAGGAACCTCCATACTGTTCTCCATAGTGGCTGAACCAATTCACATTCCCACCAACAGTGCAAGAGGGTTCCCTTTTCTCCATACCCTTTCCAGTATTTATTGTTTCTAGATTTTTTGATGATGGCCATTCTGACTGGTGTGAGATGATATCTCATTGTAGTTTTGATTTGCATTTCTCTAATGATTATTGATGTTGAGCATTCTTTCACGTGTTTGTTGGCACTCTGTATATCTTCTTTGGAGAAATGTCTATTTAGGTCTTCTGCCCATTTTTGGATTGGGTTGTTTGTTCTTTGATTATTGAGCTGCATGAGCTGCTTGTAAGTTTTGGAGATTAATCCTTTGTCAGTTGCTTCATTTGCAAATACTTTCTCCCATCCTGAGGGTTGTCTTTTGGTCTTGTTTATGGTTTCCTTTGCTGTGCAAAAGCTTTTAAGTTTCATTAGGTCCCATTTGTTTATTTTTGTTTTTATTTCCATTTCTCTAGGAGGTGGGTCAAAAAGGATCTTGCTGTGATTTATGTCATAGAGTGTTCTGCCTATGTTTTCCTCTAAGAGTTTGATAGTTTCTGACCTTACATTTAGGTCTTTAATCCATTTTGAGCTTATTTTTGTGTATGGTGTTAGGGAATGCTCTAATCTCATACTTTTACATGTACCTGTCCAGTTTTCCCAGCACCACTTATTGAAGAGGCTGCCCTTTCTCCACTGTACATTCCTGCCTCCTTTATCAAAGATAAGGTGACCATATGTGTGTGGGTTTATCTCTGGGCTTTCTATCCTGTTCCATTGATCTTTCTGTTTTTGTGCCAGTACCATACTGTCTTGATTACTGTAGCTTTGTAGTATAGTCTGAAGTCAGGGAGCCTGATTCCTCCAGCTCCGTTTTTCGTTCTCAAGATTGCTTTGGCTATTCGGCGTCTTTTGTGTTTCCATACAAATTGTGAAATACAAATATTCATACAATAGTTCTGTGAAAAATGCCAGTGGTAGTTTGATAGGGATTGCATTGAATCTGTAGATTGCTTTGGGTAGTAGAGTCATTTTCACAATGTTGGTTCTTCCAATCCAAGAACATGGTATATCTCTCCATCTGTTTGTATCATCTTTAATTTCGTTCATCAGTGTCTTATAATTTCTGCACACAGGTCTTTTTTCTCCTTAGGTAGGTTTATTCCTAGATATTTCATTCTTTTTGCTGCAATGGTAAATGGGAGTGTTTTCTTGATTTCACTTTCAGATTTTTCATCATTAGTGTATAGGAATGCCAGAGATCTCTGTGCATTAATTTTGTATCCTGCTACTTTACCAAATTCATTGATTAGCTCTAGTCGTTTTCTGGTAGCATCTTTAGGATTCTCTTTGTATAGTATCATGTCATCTGCAAACAGTGACAGCTTTACTTCTTCTTTTCCGATTTGGATTCGTTTTATTTCCTTTTCTTTTCTGATTGCTGTGGCTAAAACTTCCAAAACTATGTTGAATAAGAGTGGTGAGAGTGGGTAACCTTGTCTTGTTCCTGATCTTAGTGGAAATGCTTTCAGTTTTTCACCATTGAGGACGAGTTGGCTGTGGGTTTGTCATATGTGACCTTTATTATGTTGAGGAAAGCTCCCTGTATGCCTACTTTCTGGAGGGTTTTTATCATAAATGGGTGTTGAATTTTGCTGAAAGCTTTCTCTGCATCTATTGAGATGACCATATGGTTTTCTCCTTCAATTTGTTAATACGGTGTATCACGTTGATTGATTTGCGTATATTGAAGAATCCTTGCATTCCTGGAATAAACCCCACTTGATCATGGTATATGATCCGTTTAATGTGCTGTTGGATTCTGTTTGCTAGTATTTTGTTGAGGATTTTTGCATCTATGTTCATCAGTGATATTGGCCGGTAGTTTTCTTTCTTTGTGACATCCTTGTCTGGTTTTGGTATCAGGGTGATGGTGGCCTCATAGAATGAGTTTGGGAGCATTCCTCCCTCTGCTATATTTTGGAAGAGTTTGAGAAGGATAGGTGTAGCACTTCTCTATATGTTTGATAGAATTCTCCTGTGAAGCCATCTGGTCCTGGGCTTTTGTTTGTTGGAAGATTTTTTTTTTTCTTTTTGGGGTACGCGGGCCTCTCCCATTGTGGAGCACAGGCTCTGGACGCACAGGCTCAGCAGCCATGGCTCACAGGCCCAGCCACTCCATGGCAGGTGGGATCCTCCCGGACCGGGGCACAAACCCATATCCCCTGCATCAGCAGGCGGAATCTCAACCACTGCGCCACCAAGAAAGCCCTGTTAGAAGATTTTTAATCACAGTTTCAATTTCAGTGCTTGTGATTGGTCTGTTTATATTTTCTATTTCTTCCTAATTCAGTCTTGGCAGGTTGTGCATGTCTAAGAATTTGTCCATTTCTTCCAGGTTGTCCATTTTATTGGCATAGATTTGCTTGTAGTAATCTCTCATGATCTTTTGTATTTCTGCAGGGTCAGTTGTTACTTCTCCTTTTTCATTTCTAATTCTATTGATCTGAGTCTTCTCCCTTTTCTTCTTGATGAGTCTGGCTAATGGTTTATCAATATTGTTTATCTTCTCAAAGAACCGGCTTTTAGTTTTATTGATCTTTGCTATCATTTCCTTCATTTCTTTTTCATTTATTCCTGATCTGATCTTTATGACTTCTTTCCTTCTGCTAACTTTGGGGTTTTTTTGTTCTTCTTTCTCTAATTGCTTTAGGTACAAGGTTAGGTTGTTTATTCGAGATGTTTCCTGTTTCCTAAGGTAGGATTGTATTGTTATAAACTTCCCTCTTAGACCTGCTTTTGCTGCATCCCATAAGTTTTGGGCTGTCGTGTCTCCACTGTCATTTATTTCTAGGTATTTTTTGATTGCCTCTTTGATTTATTCAGTGATCACTTCGTTATTAAGTAGTGTATTGTTTAGCCTCCATGTTTTTGTATTTTTTTACAGATCTTTTCCTGTAATTGATATCTAGTGTCATAGCGTTGTGGTCAGAAAAGATACTTGATACAATTTCAATTTTCTTAAATTTACCAAGGCTTGATTTGTGACCCAAGATATGATCTATCCCAGAGAATGTTCCATGAGCACTTGAGAAAAATGTGTATTCTCTTGTTTTTGGATGGAATGTCCTATAAATATCAATTAAGTCCATCTTATTTAATGTATCATTTAAAGCTTGTGTTTCCGTATTTATTTTCATTTTGGATGATCTGTCCATTGGGGAAAGTCGGGTGTTAAAGTCCCCTACTATGAATGTGTTACTATCGATTTCCCCTTTTATGGCTGTTAGTATTTGCCTTATGTATTGTGGTGCTCCTATGTTGGGTGCATAAATATTTACAATTGTTATATCTTCTTCTTTGATCGATCCCTTGATCATTATGAAGTGTCCCTCTTTGTCTCTTCTAATAGTCTTTATTTTAAAGTCTATTTTGTCTGATATGAGAGTTGTTACTCCAGCTTTCTTTTGGAAACTCCAGGTTTCCATTTGCCGGAAATATCTTTTTCCATCTCCTTACTTTCATTCTGTATGTGTCTCTAGGTCTGAAGAGGGTCTCTTGTAGACAGCAAATATATGGGTCTTGTTTTTGTATCCATTCAGCCAATCTGTGTCTTTTGGTCGGAGCATTTAGTCCATTTACATTTAAGGTAATTATCGATATGTATGTTCCTATTCCCATTTTCTTAATTGTTTTTGGTTCGTTATTGTAGGTCTTTTCCTTCTCTTGTGTTTCTTGCCTAGAGAAGTTCCTTTAGCATTTGTTGTAAAGCTAGTTTGGTGGTGCTGAACTCTCTCAGCTTTTGCTTGTCTGTAAAGGTTTTAATTTCTCCATCAAATCTGAATGAGATCCTTGCTGGGTAGAGTAATCTTGGTTGCAGGATTTTCTCCTTCATCACTTTAAATATGTCTTGCCAGTCCCTTCTGGTTTGCAGAGTTTCTCCTGAAAAATCAGTTGTTAGCCTTATGGAGATTCCCTTGTGTGTTATTTGTCGTTTTTCCCTTGCTGCTTTTAATATGTTTTCTTTGTATTTAATTTTTGACAGTTTGATTAATATGTGTCTTGTCATATTTCTCCTTGGATTTATCCTGTATGGGACCATCTGTGGTTCCTGGACTTGACTAAGTATTTCCTTTCCCATTTTAGGGAAGTTTTCAACTCTAATCTCTTCAAATATTTTCTCAGTCCCTTCCTTTTTCTCTTCTTCTGGAACCCCTATAATTCGAATGTTGGTGCATTTAATGTTGTCCCAGAGGTCTCTGAGAGTGTCCTCAATTCATTTCATTGTTTTTTCTTTATTCTGCTCTGCAGTAGTTATTTCCACTACTTTATCTTCCAGGTCACTTATCCCTTCTTCTGCCTCAGTTATTCTCCTCTTGATCCCTTCTAGAGTATTTTTAATTTTATTTATTGTGTTGTTCATCATCGTTTGTTTCATCTTTAGTTCTTCTAGGTCCTTGTTAAATGTTTCTTGCATTTTCTCTATTCTATTTCCAAGATTTTGGATCATCTTTACTATCATTATTCTGAATTCTTTTTCAGGGAGACTGCCTATTTCCTCTTCATTTGTTAGGTCTGTTGGGTTTTTATCTTGCTCCTTCACCTGCTGTGTGTTTATCTGTCTTCTCATTTTGCTTATGTTACTGTGTTTGGGGTCTCCTTTTTGCAGGCTGCAGGTTCGTAATTCCCGTTGTTTTTAGTGTCTGTCCCCTGTGGCTAAGGTTGGTTCAGTGGGCTGTGTAGGCTTCCTGGTGGAGGGGACCTAGTGTTCTGGTTGATGAGGCTGGATCTTGTCTTTCTGGTGGGCAGGTCCACGTCTGGTGGTGTGTTTCGGGGTGTCTGTGGACTTATTATGATTTTAGGCAGCCTCTCTGCTAATGGGTGGGGTTGTATTCCTGTCTTGCTAGTTGTTTGGCATAGGATGTCCAGCACTGTAGCTTGCTGGTTGTTGAGTGAAGCTTGGTGTTGGTGTTGAGATGGAGATCTCTGGGAGATTTTCACCATTTGATATTATGTGGAGCTGGGAGGTCTCTTGTGGACCAGTGTCCTGAAGTTGGCTCTCCCACCTCAGAGGCAGAGCCCTGACTCCTGGCTGCAGTACCAAGAGCCTTTCATCCACACAGGTCAGAATAAAAGGGAGAAAAAGTAGAAAGAAAGAATTAGTAGAAGTAGAAAGAAAGAGAGGAGGGAGGGAGGGAGGGAGGGAGGGAGGAAGGAAGGAAGGAAGGGGGTTAGGAAGGAAAAAAAGAAAGAAAGAAGATAAAGTAAAATAAAGATAAAATATAATAAAATTATTAAAATAAAAAAATAATTATTAAGAGAAAAAAAACGGATGGATAGGGGCTTCCCTGGTGGCACAGTGGTTGACAGTCCGCCTGCCGATGCAGGGGACACGGGTTTGTGTCCTGGTCCGGGAGGATCCCACATGCCGCGGAGCGGCTGGGCCCGTGAGCCATGGCCGCTGAGACTGCGCGTCCGGAGCCTGTGCTCTGCAACGGGAGAGGCCAAAACAGTGAGAGGCCTGCGTACCGCAAAACAACAACAACAACAACAACAAAAACCGGATGGATTGAACCCTAGGACAAATGGTGGAAGCAAAGCTATACAGACAAAATCTCACATAGAAGCATACACATACTCACAAAAAGAGGAAATGGGGAAAAAATCATAAATTTTGCTCTCAAAGTCCACCTCCTTAATTTGGGATGATTCGTTGTCTATTCATGTATTCCACAGATGCAGGGTATATCAGGTTGATTGTGGAGCTTTAATCCGCTGCTCCTGAGGCTGCTGGGGGAGATTTCCCTTTCTCTTCTTTGTTCTCACAGCTCCCAGGGGCTCGGCTCTGGATTTGGCCTCGCCTCTGCGTGTAGGTTGCCGGAGTGCGTCTGTTCTTCACTCAGACAGGACGGGGTTAAAGGAGCCGCTGATTCGGGGGCTCTGGCTCACTCACGCTGTGGGGGAGGGAGGGGCACGGAGTACGGGGCGAGCCTGCGGCGGCAGAGGCCGGCGTGACGTTGCACCAGCCTGAGGCGCGCCGTGCGTTTTCCTGGGGGAGTTGTCCCTGGATCCCGGGACCCTGGCAGTGGCGGGCTGCACAGGCTCCCCGGAAGAGGGGTGTGGATAGTGACCTGTGCTCGCACACAGGCTTCCTGGTGGCGGCAGCAGCAGCCTTAGCGTCTCATGCACGTCTCTGGGGTCCGCGCTGTTAGCCGCGGCTCGCCCCTGTCTCTGGAGCTCCTTTAAGCAGCGCTCTTAATCCCCTCTCCTCGCGCACCAGGAAACAAAGAGGGAAGAAAAAGTCTCTTGCCTCTTCGGCGTGTCCAGACTTTTCCCCGGACTCCCTCCCAGCTAGCCGTGGCGCACTAACCCCCTGCAGGCTGTGTTCACGCCGCCAACCCCAGTCCTCTCCCGGCGCTCCGACTGAAGCCCGAGCCTCAGCTCCCAGCGCCGCCCGTCCCGGCGGATGAGCAGACGAGCCTCTCAGGTTGGTGAGTGCTGGTCGGCCCTGATCCTCTGTGCGGGAATCTCTCCGCTTTGCCCTCCGCACCCCTGTTGCTGTGCTCTCTTCCGCGGCTCCGAAGCTTTCCCCCTCTGCCACCCGCAGTCTCCGCCCGCGAAGGGGCTTCCTAGCGTATGGAAACCTTTGTTGCTTCACAGCTCACTCCCACTGGTGCAGGTCCCGTCCCTATTCTTTTGCCTCTCTTTATTCTTTGTCTTTTGCCCTCCCCAGGTACGTGGGGAGTTTCTTGCCTTTGGGAGGTCTGAGGTCTTCTGCCAGCGTTCAGTAGGTGTTCTGTAGGAGTTGTTCCACGTGTAGATGTATTTCTGATGTATCTGTGGGGAGGAAGGTCATCCCCGCGTCTTACTGTTCCGCCATCTTCCCCCTCTGGTTTTAGTCTTAAGGCATAATCCAGTTGTAGAATTGATTATGTGTTTGTATAACTCTTCTTTTCATGATTAATGAGGACCTGAAAGAATTTTCTAGCATAGAAGTTTGCCCTTCTCTAAGTTGGACTTGGTGTATGTGTGTATATGTATGTTCTCCTCTCTTCTCTGGCAAGAGTGTCAGAAGGGAAGCCTCCCATAAGAAGGGAACCAACCTCTGAATTACTGAATCAACTCCCTTGTGAGGTGTGGGCAACAGGTTCTCTGGCAATGCTGAGGTTAGCCAAACTTGGGGACTGAGGAAGAGGGCAGGTGTTGCCATTGTTTGGTTAAGGAATTAGCAGCAAAAACAGATCGTTTGGAAGCTGGTAAAACAACGTCTGCCTGACTATGCCTGGTGGGTGGATCCCTTGCGGAGGGACAGTAGATTGTGATTCTGAATCTTCAAGGAATAATGAAATGTTCTTGAAAAACCAAGACCTTGGGGACACAGTAGGGACACCTGATCTGAAAGGGCTGAGCGCTAAGCTTTATAATCCAGGAGTCCTGTTTCTGGCGTTGGCTAAGTTTAGCGTGGAAGACCATTAAAGGAGCATAGTGTCCCTTGCTGTGAGGTAGATGAGTTAAGAATCATTGCAGAATGTGATGCCAGAGGGAAAAATCATTTCTGTAAGTTGAAAGAAAAACAGTTTCAAAGCATAACTGAGGAGGATTAAAACCATAAATCAGACAAAATCCATAGGATCTAAATGAATGCCTTTTAACTGAATTTTTTATGATACCATTTTGTTATTGTGACAAAATATACGTAACATAAATATTACCATTTTAACCATTTTTTTTTGGCTGCCAGTGCAGGGCTTGTGGGATCTTAGTTCCCTGACCAGGGATTGAGCCTAGGCCCTCGGCAGTGAGAGCATGGAATCCTAACCACTGGACTACCAGGGAATTCCCATTTTTTTTTAAACCAATCTGTTGATTTTATAAATTATTTATTTATTTGCTTGTTTATTTATTTATTTGTTTATTTACTTTTGGCTGCATTGGGTTTTCATTGTTGTGCACGGGCTTTCTCTAATTCCGGCGAGTGGGGGCTACTCTTCATTGCAGTGCATGGGCTTCTCATTGCAGTGGCTTCTCTTGTTGCAGAGCAGGGGCTCTAGGCATGCAGGCTTCAGTAGTTATGGCACACAGGCTCAGTAGTTGTGGCTCATGGGCTCTGGAGCGCAGGCTCAGTAGTTGTGGCGCACAGGTTTAGTTGCTCCGCAGCATGTGGGATCTTCCCGGACCAGGGCTTGAACCCATGTCCCCTGCATTGGCAGGTGGATTCTTAACCACTGCACCACAGGGAAGTCCCATTTTAACCATTTTTTGATTGAAGTGTAGTTTGTTTACAATATAATTTTAGTTTCAGGTGTACAACATAGGGATTCAATGTTTTTATAGATTATACTCCACTTAGTTATTACAAAAAAATGACTATATTTCCCTGGTTGTACAATATACCCTTGTTGCTTATTTATTTTATACTTAGTAGATTGTAGATCTCTTAGTAGATCTCTTAGTAGATCTCTTAATCCTCTACCCCTATCTTGCCCCCTTCCTGTGGGTAACCACTAGTTTGTTCTCTGTGAGTCTGTTTCTGTTTTGTTATAATCATTCATTTTATTTTTAGATTCCATATATAAGGATAACATACAGTATTTGTCTTCCTCTGACTTATTTCACTAAGAATAATATCCTCAAGGTCCAGCCACATTGTTGAAAATGACAGAATTTCATTCTTTTTTATGGTGAGTAATATTCCATTGTCTATATGTACCACATTTTCTTTATCCATTGTTGATGGACACTTAGGTTGCTTCCATATCTTGGCTATTGTAAATAATGCTGTTATGAATATTGGGACGCATGTATCTTTGCAAATTAGTGTTTTCATTTTCTTCAGATATATTGCCAGTAGTGAAATTGCTGGGTCATATGGTAGTTCTGTTTTTAGTTTTTAAGAGGAACCTCCACGCTGTTTTCCATAATGGCAGCACCAATTTACATTCCTACCAACAGTTTATTAGGGTTCCATTTCCTCCACATCCCTGCCAATATTTGTGATTTTTAGACCTTTTCATGAGAGCCATTCAGACAGATGTGAGGTGATATCTCATTGTGGTTTTCATTTACAATTTTCTTATTATTAGCAACATTGAGTATCTTTTCATGTGCCTGTTGGACATCTGCATATCTTCTTTGGAAAAATGTCTATTCAGGTCTTCTGCCCATTCTTAAATTGAGGTATTTAGGTTTATTTACAAAAATTTTTTTTATTATTATTTTTGGCTGCATTGGGTCTTCATTGCTGCATGCGGGCTTTCTCTAGTTGCGGTGAGAGGGGGCTACTCTTCATTGTGGTGCACAGGCTTCTATTGTGGTGGCATCTCTTGTTGCAGAGCACAGGCTCCAGGGACGTGGGCTTCAGTAGTCGCAGCATGTGGGCTCAGTACTTGCAGCGTGAGTGCTCTAGGGCACGTGGGCTTCAGTAGTTGTGGCATGCAGGCTCTAGAGCACAGGCTTATTAGGAGTGGTACACGGGCTTAGTTCCTCTGCAACATGTGGGATCTTCCCAGACCAGGGATCAAACCCATGTCTCCTGTATTGGCAGGCAGATTCTTAACCACTGCGTCACCAGGGAAGTCCATGGGGTTTTTTGATATTGAGTTGTATGAGCAGTTTATATATTTTGGGTATTAATCCCTTATCAGTCATATGATTTGCAAATAGTTTCTCCCATTCAGTAGGTTGTCTTTTTGTTTTGTCGGTGTTTCCTTTGCTGTGCAAAAGTTTTTAAGTTTAATTAGGTCCCATTTCCTTATGTTTCTTTTGTTTCCTTTGCCTTAGTAGACATATCCAAAAAAACATTGCACAATTTATTTCAAAAAGTGTTTCATTTTCTTCTAGGAGTTTTATGGTTTCCAGGCTTACATTTAGGTCTTTAATCCATTTTGAGTTTATTTTTGTATGTGGTGTGGGAAAATGTTCCAATTTCATTCTCTTATATGTAACTGTCCAGTATTCCCAGCACCACTTATTGAAGAGACTGTCTTTTTTTCCGTCGCATATTCTTGCCTCCTTTTTCTTAGATCAATTTACCATAGGTGTATGGGTTTATTTCTGGGCTCTCTATTCTCTTCTATTGATCTATGTGTCTGATTTTGTGTCAGTACCAAGCTGTTTTGGTTGCTGTAGTTTTGTACTATTGACTGAAGTCAGGGAGAGTTATACCTTCATTTTGGTTCTTTTTCCTTAAGATTGCTTTGGCAATTTGGGGTCTTTTGTCATTCCATATAAATTTTAGGGCTATTTTTTTCAACTTCTGTAAAAAATGTCATGGGTGTTTTGATAGGGATTGAATTAAATCTGTGGATCTACTTCTTACAATTCATGAACATGGGATATCTTTCCATTTCTTTGTAACATCTTCAATTTCCTTCATCAGTGTTTTATAGTTTTCAGGGTATAGGTCTTTCACCACTTTGGTTAAGTTTATTCCTAGTTTGTTTGTTTGTTTTTTTAATGTGATTTTAGGTGAGATTGTCTTCTTGCTTTCTCTTTCTGCTAGTTTATTATTAGTGTATAGAAAAGCAACAGGTTTCTGCATGTTAATCTTGCATCCTGAAACTTTACTGAATTAATTTATTAGTTCTAATAGTTTGTTGATGGAGACTTTAGGGTTTTCTATATATAGCATCATGTCATCTGCAAACAGTGACAGTTTTACTTCTTCCCTTCCAATTTGGATGACTTTTATTTCTTTTTCTTGTCTGTTTGCTTCCAATCAGAATTTCAATACTATGCTAAATAGAAGTGGTTTTGTTCCTCATCTTGTCTTGTTGCCAATTTTAGAGGAAAAGCTTCCAGGTTTTCATTGTTGAGTATGAGGTTAGCTGTGGGTTTGTCATAAATGGCCTGTATTATGTTATGGTCCCTCTATACCAACTTTGATGAGAGTTTTTATCATGAATGGATGTTGAATTTTGTCAAATGCTTTTTCTGCATCTATTGAGATGATCATGTGATCTTATCCTTTGTTAATGTGGTATATCACATTGATTGATTTGTATATTGAACCATCCTTGCAAATCTGGAAGAAATTCCACTTGATCATGGTGTATGATCCTTTTTATATATTGTTGAATTCGGTTTGCTACTATTTTGTTGAGGATTTTTGCATCTATATTCATCAGAGATATTGGCCTGTAATTTTCTTTTTTTATGTAGTGTCTTTGTCTGATTTTGATATCAGGGTAATGGTGGCTTCATAGGATGAATTTGGGAGTGTTTCCCTCCTCTTCAGTTTTTTGGAATAGTTTGAGAAGGTTAAGTGTTAGCTTTTATTTATATGTCTGGCAGAATTCCCCTGTGAAGCCATCTTGTCCTGGACTTTTGTACGTGGGGAGTTTTTTTTTTTTTTTTTTTACTAATTCAATTTCACTATTAATGATAGGTCTGTCTGCATTGTCTATTACTTCCTGATTCAGTCTTGGAAGATTGTATGTTTCTAGAAATTTGTCTGTTTCTTCTAGGTTGTACAATTTGTTGCTTATAATTGTTTGTATTATTCTCTTATGACTTTCTGAATCTCTGTGATATTGGTTATTTCTCCTCTTTCATTTCTTATTTTGTTTATTTGAGTCCTTTCTCTTTTTTTCTTGATGACTCCGGCTAAAGGTTAATCAACTTTCTTTATTTTTTCAAAAACCAGCATTAGTTTCATTGATCTTTTCTATTGTTTTTCTGGTCTCTATTTTATTTATTTCCTCTCTGATCTTTATTATTTCCTTCCTTCTTCTGACTTAGTGCTTTGTTTGTTCTTTTTCTAATTCCTTTAGATGATAGGTTACATTGTTTAATTGAGATTTTTCTTGTTTCCTGAGGTAAGCCTATATCACCATAACCTTCCCTCTTATAACCGCTTTTGCTGCATCCCATACATTTTGGAAAGTTGTATTTCCATTTTCCTTTGTCTCAAGGTATTTTCTGATTTCTGCTTTGATGTCTTTGACCAATTGATTTCTTAGTAGCATGTTGTTTAGTCTCCACATGTTTGTGTTTTTCCCATTTTTCTTCCTCTAATTGATTTCTAGTTTCATATCATTGTGGTCAGAAAAAAATGCTTGATATAATTTCTATTCTCTTAACTTTGTTGAGACTTGTTTTATGGCCTAGCATGTGATCTGTCCTGGAGAGCATTCCATGTGCACTTGAAAAGAATGTGTATTCTGCTGTTTTTGGATAAAATGTTCTATAGCATCTCGTAAGTCCAACTGGTATAATGTGTTGTTTAAGACCATTTTTTCCCTATTGATTTTCTGTCTGGATGATCTGTTCATTGATATAAGTGGGTGTTAAAGTCCCCTGTATATTTAACAAGTTAAATACATTTTTGGTGCTCTTCATTAATTTGTGAAGAACCATATTTTTAGCTGGCATCATTTTTCTCCTGTTGGAAGGAATTTCTTTAACATGTCTTGTAGTGTGGATCTTATGGTGATGAATTCTTTTAAATTTGCATGTCTGAAAAAAATCTTTATTTGGGGACTTCCCTGGTGGCACAGTGGTTGAGAGTCCACCTGCCGATGCAGGGGATGCAGGTTCATGCCCCAGTCTGGGAAGATCCCACATGCCACGGAGCGGCTGGGCCTGTGAGCCATGGCCGCTGAGCCTGCGTGTCCGGAGCCTGTGCTCCAAAACGGGAGAGGCCACAACAGTGAGAGGCCCATGTACTGCAAAAAAAAAAAAAAAAAAAAAAAGTCTTTATTTGGTCTTTGTTTATGAAAGATGCTTTCACTGAATGTAGAATTCTAGATTGACAGCTTTTTTCTTTCAGCATTAAAAAAAATACTGTTCTGTCTTCTAGATTGCATTATTTTGGAAGATAAACATGGTGTCATTTTTCTTTGTTTTTCTTTACATAATGTATCTTTTTTTCCTCTCATTCCTTTTAATATTTTTCTATTTATCACTTGTTTTCAGCAATTTGATTATGATGTGTCTTGGCGTAGTGTTCTTCATGTTTCTTATAATTGAATTTTGCTGAGCTTCTCACAATTGTGGGGTTTATTGTTTCATCAGACTTGAAAAATTTCAGCCATTATTTCCTCTGTTTTTCACACATCTTTCTTTCAGAGACTTCAATTATATTTCTATTAGTCTCTTGAAGTTTTCTCATAGCTCACTGATTTTATTTTTATTTAAAATAAATCTTTATGTGGGAGGGAAGGATTGGGAATTTGGGATTAGCAGATGCAAACTATAATATATAGGATGGAAAAACAACAAGGTCCTCCAGTATAGCACAGGGAACTATATTCAATATCCTGTGATAAACCATAATGAAAAATAGTATATATATATGAACCACTTTGCTGTACAGAAGAAATTAACAAAACATTGTAAATCAACTATACTTCAATAAAATTAAAAAACAACTCTCTGTTAATTTTGGATGGTTTCAATTGTTATGTCTTCAAGTTTGCTATTATTTTATTCTGTGATATTTAATTTACTATTCACCACATCCAGTGTATATATTTTTTTATTTATTAAGGTATAGTTGACCAGTATTTTTTTTAAGTCTTAGGTAGTATAGATTTATGTCTAAAATTTTGATTTGATTGTTTTATATATTCCATATTTCTACTTTACTTTTTCAACACAAGGAACACAGTAATAACAATTCTTTCAATGTCTTTGTTCATTCTAGCATCTGTGTCAGTTCTGGATTGGTGTCAGTTGGTTAATTTTCTACTGATTATAAACTGTGCTTTCCTACTGTTTTGTTTCTTTTTTTTTTTTTGAATGATACTCCTTCATTATCTCTCCACATACCTTTTTTAAAAAAATTTATTTAGTTTTTTTTTAATACAGCATGTTCTTATTACTTATCTATTTTATACATATATGGTGCATTTAGGTCAATCCCAATCTCCCAACTCATCTCACCCCCTCCCCCAAGCTTTCCCCGTTTGGTGTCCATACGCTTGTTCTCTACATCTGTGTCTCTATTTCTGCCTTGAAAACCAGTTCACCTGTGCCATTTTTCTAGATTCCACATATATGCGTTAATATACGATATTTGTTTTTCTCTTTCTGACTTACTTCACTCCGTATGACAGTTTCTAGGTTCATCCCCATCTCTACAAATGACCCCATTTCGTTCCTTTCCATGGCTGAGTAATAGTCCATTGTATATATGTACCACATCTGCTTTATCCATTCGTCTGTTGGTGGGCATTTAGGTTGCTTCCATGACCTGGCTATAGTGAATAGTGCTGCAATGAACATTGGGGTGCATGTCTTCTTTTTGAATTATGGTTTTCTCTGGGTATATGCCCAGTAGTGGGATAGCTGGGTGATATGGTAATTCTATTTTTAGTTTTTTAAGGAACTCCATAGTGTTCTCCATAGTGGCTGTATCAATTTACATTCCCAACAACAGTGCAAGAGGGTTCCCTTTTATCCACACCCTGTCCAGCATTTGTTGTTTGTAGATTGTCTGATGATGCCCATTCTAACCAGCGTGAGGTGATACTTAGTTGTAGTTCTGATTTGCATTTCTCCAATAATTAGTGATGTTGAGCAGCTTTTCATGTGCCTCTTGGCCATCTGTATGTCTTCTTTGGAGAAATGTCTATTTAGGTCTTCTGCCCATTTTTGATTGGGTTGTTTGTTTTTTTAATATTGAGCTGTCTATATATTTTGGAGATTAATCCTTGGTCCACTGATTCGTTTGCAAATATTTTCTCCCATTCTGAGGGCTGTCTTTTCATCTTGTTTGTAGTTTCCTTTGCTGTGCAAAAGCTTTTAAGTTTCATTAGGTCCCATTTGTTTAGTTTGGTTTTTATTTCCTTTACTCTAGGGGGTGGGTCAAAAAAGATCTTTTTGTGATTTATGTCAAAGAGGGTTCTTCCTATGTTTTCCTGTGAGAGTTTTATAGTGCCCGGTCTTACATTTAGGGCTTTAATCCATTTTGAGTTTATTTTTGTGGGTGGTATTAGGGAGTGTTTTAATTTCATTCTTTTACATGTAGCTGTCCAGTTTTCCCAGCACCACTTATTGAAGAGACTGTCTTTTCTCCATTGTATATCCTTGCCTCCTTTGTCATAGATTAGTTGACCATAGGTGCATGGGTTTATCTCTGGGCTTTCTATCCTGTTCCATTGATCTATATTTCTGTTTCTGTGTCAGTACCATATTGTCTTGATGACTGTAGCTTTGTAGTATAGTCTGAAGTCAAGGACTCTGATTCCTCCAGCTCCATTTTTTTCCCTCAAGATTGCTTTCATGATCTTTTGTGTCTCCATACAAATTTTAAGATTTTTTGTTCTAGTTCTCTAAAAAATGCCATTGGTAATTTGATAGGGATTGCATTGAATCTGTACATTGCTCTGGGTAGTATAGATATTTTCGCAATATTGAGTCTTCCAATCCAAGAATATGGCATATCTCTCCATCTGTTTGTGTTCATCTTTGATTTCTTTCATCAGTGTCTTATAGTTTTCTGAGTACAGCTCTTTTGCTCCTTAGGTAGGTTTATTCCTAGGTATTTTATTCTTTTTGTTGACATGGTAAATGGAATTGTTTCCTTAATTTCTCTTTCTGATCTTTTGTTTTTAGTGTATATGAATCAAGAGATTTCTGTGCATTCATTTTGTATCCTGCAACTTTACCACATTCATTGATTAGCTTTAGTAGTTTTCTGGTGGCACCTTTAGGATTATCTATGTATAGCATCATGTCATCGGCAAACAGTGACAGTTTTACTTCCTCTTATCCAATTTGTATTCCTTTTATTTCTTTTTCTTCTCTGATCACTGTTGTTAGGACTTCCAAACTATGTTGAATAAGAGTGGTGAGAGTGGACATCCTTGTCTTGTTCCTGATCTTAGAGCAAATGCTTTCAGTTTGTCACCATTGAGAATGATGTTTGCTGTGGGTTTGTCACATATGGCCTTTATTATGTTGAGGTAGTTTCCCTCTATGCCCACTTTCTGGTGAGTTTTTAATCATAAATAGGTGTTGAATTTTGTCAAAAGATTTTTTTCTGCATCTATTGAGATGACTGTATGGTTTTTATTCTTCAATTTGTTAATATGGTGTATCATATTGATTGATTTGCATATATTGAAGAATCCTTGCGTCCCAGGGATAAATCCCACTTGAACATGGTGTATGATCCTTTTAATGTGTTGGATTCCATTTGCTAAGATTTTGTTGAGAATTTTTGCATCTATGTTCATCAGTGATATTGGTCAGTAATTTTCTTTTTTTGAAGTATCTTTTTCTGAATTTGGTATCAGGGTGTTGGTGGCCTCGTAGAATGAACTTGGGAGTGTTCCTTCATCTGCAACTTTTGGGAAGAGTTTGAGAAGGATGGGTGTTAGCTCTTATCTAAATGTTTTATAGAATTCATCTGTGAAGCCATCTGGTCCTGGATGTTTGTTTGTTGGAAGATTTTTAATCCCAATTTCAATTTCATTACTTGTGATTGGTCTGTTCATATTTTCTGTGTCTTCCTGGTTCAGTCTGGGAAGGTTATACCTTTCTAAGGATCTGTCCATTTCTTCCAGGTTGTCCATGTTATTGGCATAGAGTTTTTTGTAGTAGTCACTTAGGATGCTTTGTATTTCTGCAGTGTCCATTGTAACTTCTCCTTTTTCATTTCTAATATTATTGATTTGAGTCCTCTCCCTCTTTTTCTGATGAGTCTGGCTAAAGATTTATCAAGTTTGTTTATCTTCTCGAAGAACTAGCTTTTAGTTTTATTCATCCTTGCTATTGTTTTCTTTGTTTCTACTTCATTTATTCCTGCTCTGGTCTTTATGATTTCTTTCCTCTACTAACTTTGGGTTTTGTTTGTTCTTCTTTCTCTAGTTCCTTTAGGTGTCAGGTTAGATTGTTTAGTTGAGATTTTTCTTGTTTCTTGAGGTAGGATTCTATTGCTAACAACTTCCTTCTTAGAGCTGTTTTTGCTGCATCCCATAGGTTTTGGATCACCGTGTTTTCATTGCCATTTGTCTCTAGGTATTTTTTGATTTCTTTAGTGATCTCTTGGTTATTTAGTAGTGTATTGTTCAGCTTCCATGTGTCTGTGTGTTTTACATTTTTTTCCTTGTAATTGATTTCTAATATCTGAGCATTGTAGCTGGAAAAGATGCTTGATATGATTTCAATTTTGTTTAATTTACCAAGGCTTAATTTGTGACCCAACATGTGATATATCCTGGAGAATGTTCCATGTGCACTTGAGAAGAAAGTGTAATCTGCTCTTTTTAGATGGAATGTCCTATAAATATCAGTTAAATCTCTCTGGTCTATTGTGTGACTTAAAGCTTGTGTTCCTTTATTAATTTTCTGTCTGGATGATCTGCCCATTGGTGTGAGTGAGGTGTTAAAGCCCCCCACTATTATTGTGTTACTGTCCATTTCCTCTTTTATAGCTGTTAGCAGTTGCCTTTTGTATTGAGGTGCTCCTATGTTGGGTGCATATATATTATAATTGTTATATCTTCTTCTTGGATTGATCCCTTGATCATTATGTAGTGTCCTTCCTTGTCTCTTGTAACATTCTTTATTTTAAAGTCTATTTTATCTGATATGAGTATTGCTACTCCAGCTTTCTTTTGATTTCCATTTGCATGGAATATCTTTTTCCATCCCCTCACTTTCAGTCTGTATGTGTCCCTAGGTCTGAAGTGGGTCTCTTGTAGACAGCATATATATGGGTCTTGCTTTTGGATCCCTTCAGCAAGCCTGTGTCTTTTGGTTGGAGCACTTAATCCATTTACATTTAAGGTAATTATCAAACGTATGTTCCTATTACCATTTTCTGAATTGTTTTGGGATTCTTTTTGTAGGTCCTTTTCTTCTCTTATGTTTCCCATATAGAGAAGTTCCCTTAGCATTTGTTGTAGAGCTGGTTTCGTGGTGCTGAATTCTGTAAGCTTTTGCTTGTCTGTAAAGTTTTTGATTTCTCTGTTGAATCTGAATGAGATCCTTGCTGGTTAGAGTAATCTTTGTTGTAGGTTCTTCCCTTTCATCACTTTAAATATATTGAGCTACTCCCTCCTGTTCTGTAGAGTTTCTGCTGAGAAATCAGCTGTTAACCTTGTGGGAGTTCCCTTGTATGTTATTTGTCGTTTTTCCCTTGTTGCTTTTAATACTTTTTCTTTGCCTTTAATTTTTGTCAATTTGATTACTATGTGTCTCGGCATGTTTCTCCTTGTGTTTATCCTGCTGTAACTCTGTGTGCTTTCTGGACTTGGGTGGCTATTTCCTTTCCCATGTGTGGGAAGTTTTCGACTATAATCTCTTCAAATATTTTCTCAGGTCCTTTCTCTCTTCTCCTTCTGGGACCCCTGTAATGTGAATGTTGGTATGTTTAATGTTGTCCCAGAGGTCTCTTAGGTGTCTTCATTTTCTTTTCATTCTTTTTTCTTTATTCTGTTCCATGGCAGTGAATTCCACCATTCTGTCCTCCAGGTCATTTATCTGTTCTTCTGCCTCAGTTATTCTGCTATTGGTTCCTTCTAGTGTATTTTTTCCTTTACATATTGTATTGTTCACCTCTGTGTGTTTGTTCTTTAATCCTTCTAAGTGTTTGTTCTTTAATTTTTCTAGATCTTTGTTAAACATTTCTTGCATCTTCTCGATCTTTGCCTCCATTCTTTTTCCAAAGTCCTGAATCACCTTCACTCTCATTATTCTGAATTCTTTTTCTCCAAGGTTGCCTATCTACACTTCATTCAGTTGCTTTTCTAGGGTTTTATCGTGTTCCTTCATCTGGTACATAGTCCTCTGCCTTTTCATTTTGTCTGTCTATCTCTGAATGTGGTTTTTGTTCCACAGGCTACAGGGTTTTAGTTCTTCTTGCTTCTGCTATCTTCCCTCTGGTGGATGAGGCTACCTAAGAGGCGTGTGCAAGCTTCCTGTTGGGAGGGCGTGGTGGTGGGTCGATCTGGGTGTTGCTCTGGTGCACAGAGCTCAGTAAAACTTTAATCTGCTTCTCTGCTGATGGGTGGGGCTGAGTTCCCTTCCTGTTGGTTGTTTGGCCTGAGGCAACCCAGCACTGGAGGCCACAGGCTCTTTGGTGGGGCTAATGGCAGACTCCTGGAGGGCTCATGCCAAGGAGTACCTCCCAGAACTTCTGCTGCCCATGTCCTTGTCCCCACAGTGAGCCACAGCCACCCCTGCCTCTTCAAGAGACCCTCCAACACTAGCAGGTAGGTCTCATTCAGTCCTCTATGTGGTCACTGCTCCTTCCCCCTGGGTCCTGATGTGCACACTACTTTGTGTATACCCTCCAGGAGTGGGGTCTGTTTCTCCCAGTCCTGTCAAAGTCCTGCAATCGAATCCCACCGGGCTTCAAAGTTTGATTCTCTTGGAATTCCTCCTCCCATTGCCAGACCCCCAGGTAGGGAATCCTGACATTGGGCTCAGAACCTTCACTGTAGTGGGTGGGCTTCTGTGGTATTATTGTTCTCCAGTTTGCGAGTCACCCGCAGTGGTTATGGCATTTGATTTTATTATGATTGCATCCATCTTACCATCTCATTGCAGCTTCTCCTTTGTCTGTGGATGTGGGGTATCTTTTTTGGTGAGTTCCAGTGTCTTCCTGTCAATGATTGTTCAGCAGTTATTTGTGATTCTGGTGCTCTCGCAAGAGGGAGTGAGCACACATCCTTCTACTCTGCCATCTTGAACCAATCTCGCCCTCTTAAAGAGTTATGCCAAGTCCCAGTAGCACTGATTCTGTGCTTAGTCACTGCTTCCGGCAACAATAAGGGAAAGGGTTGTATTCCGAATAGTGGCAGGAACCCATGTCCCCCCTGTAGAGTTCTCCACTTAGTGCACTAGGGAATTCACTGCACTCTGGTGAGAGAGCTCAAAGGTATCTCTTTAATTTCACTAGTCAGTTTATTGTATAAATTTGTATTTAGCATATTTATCAAAGGACACCACCATATGCTAGTTTCCTTAGAGCTTGCTAATAATCTGGAATTTTTACATGTGTCCTACATTTTATTTTGTCCTTGGGAAATATATAGTCCCAGCATCTGGATAGTAATAATAAATAATAATAGCTCCCTCATATGGGACTTTTGCTTCAGGAACTAAGAACACATTATGCACATTTTCTCATTTATCATAATAACATCCCTTTAAGGAAGGCATTTTCTTCTGTATTTCAGAATTACATAGTGCTTGAGCCATGGAGTGTTAAGGTTTTCCTTGCATGTCTTCATGAACTAATAGGTTTTAGGAAAACTAATGGTTTTCTGATTTGAGTTCAGCAAAGTTCATGATAGAGGCTCTAATTTCTCTTTATTAAGGAAAGTCTCCATGTTTTTATAAAACTATAACAAGCAAAATGGAACAGAGTTCTCCAGATGAGACAGAGAAAGTTGTGAACTGCTTTTCTCGAGAGATTTTACCTTCTTCCATTAAACAATTACATAAGGAGTAGAAGTCAGGCCACAGGTAGAGAAGACACCACATTGTAGATTAGAGTTTACAGTAGGAGCAGAAGATTCTCATGGTAGTGATCTAAATGAGACAACTGAATCGATGAGGCTTTACGAGCTCCCTCAAGCTATAACCAATTTGGAATGGAAGGAGATGAACTACAAGTTATGATATATTTGACAGATAAGAATAAGGGTTTGGGAGAAAATCTATTAAATTGGCCAGTTTGCATTGCCAGGTGAGGCCTGATATCAACATTGGCAGATCCACATCTGACAATAACACCAAGTGGTTCATTCAATGCCTTCTATTCAGCACTGCCCTTGTGAAACCAGTGCTAGTTGCCCAGAATTCCTAGTCTGACTTGGGACGGTTATCTACAGAAGTCCATTGTGGGCAAAGAGAAACAGAGGCATGCCTGACTATGGCATTTCCTTCAGGCTTATTGGATTGCCTTCAGGCTTATTGGATTGCCAGCTACAAGTATGCAACAGATTTTTTCCATTAGTGCCTTTCTATTCTTGTCTCATAGAAGTTAAGATTCTGAGTATAATGTCTTACACAACAGGGCAGAAATACCTTTTCAGCCAGGATCCGATGCAGGGATCATTTACCTATCGTCTGAGGTCTCAGCAAAGTCTGTTATTGTTCCTGCCTGTTGTAAATTGCAGCAAAATTCTGAGGCCTCAGAAGAGGAAATGCAGTATGGTGAATAGAAAAAAATAATGCAAAATTCCATAAATAAAACCCCCCTTCATCTTTATAACTTAGTCATTAGTGACTTGTGAACCAGTAACAGAGATCAAAAGACAGCACACAGACTTTTCCAGAAAAAGTGCTGGGGCAGAATTTTTTAGCATTTCAAATACTAAAATAGAATTCAGAAAAATAATGTGCAAAATACTGTGGGCTTTAGTTAGCAGATCTGATTTGCTTCCTATAGCAGCAAATTTAGATGTGACTGTCTTCAATGCTAAGAAGCGTGGAGCTTAGCTGTGTGGCTCATATTTATGTTAATTTCAGGGCATTAAAAAGTTTGCGGTGTTTTTAGTGTTTCAGGCCACTCAAAAATATGAACACTCAAGTAGGTGTACTGAAAAGCTGTGCTATTTTGACCAAATAGCTTCTTACGATAACATTCAGTTAGGATCTCTGACACTTGAAAAATTCATGAACGTGAAGCATTTAGTTTAAATACACACATGCACGTACGAAACTGTCATTGGGCAGAAGAGACAAGGTCAGCTCCAAAGGGCTCCTGTCTCCCGTAGGGTTTGCCATTAGAGAATGAAGGCAAATGGCCAGTGCCTGTGCTCGTGAATTTTCTTTTTCCTCCTCTGTTTTGGTTGTGGAGCCAATCCTAGGGACTTTACAAGATGCCTGCTGTGTTCCTGAGAAAATAAAGTGTGCAAAGCACACTTGCCTTCAGGTTGTCCTCATCCACGGGAGTATCTGGAGTGATTAATGGCCGGACTCATAACTGCCACTGGCATGTCCTTTGGGTTTTATTGGACCCTCCAGACATTTGACCTAATCTGAATCGGAAGGTTAACTTCAAAAATTATTTAATTTGTCTGATTTTTCAAGAAAAGTCGTTGATACTGATAAAAATATAGGTAACCTTTTAAAGATCCTTTCGGCAGTTTCAGGGGTTTGAGAGAACATGCAGGGCAGGAATCTTTCTATGCTCTAAGCTGGGAGAGCATGTGTGGAAATACACAATAAAATAATTTTGAGCTGGAAAAGATCTCCAACTCATCTAAAACAAGCCTACCATTTTATCAGATAAAAACTTTCATGATGTGATTTTGTTTTCAAAATGTACTACTTCCTTTTTTTGATAAAGTAACATAAGCATGTGGTTCAAATTTCAAAAGGCACAAAACATTGGGCAGTGGAAAATAAACAAACAAACATTTCTCACTCCCAGTCATCCAGTTTGTGTCCCCGGAGGGGAACTACTGTTAATAGCTTTTTATGATTTTCCAGAGATAATCTATTCTTACGATGACATCCTTTTTTGGCTGCATTGGGTCTTCGTTGCTGTACATGCGCTTTCTCTAGTTGCGGCGAGCAGGGGCTACTCTTCCTTGTGGTGCGTAGACTTCTCATTGCAGTGGCTTCTGTCGTTGCAGAGCACTGTCTCTAGGTGTGCAGGCTTCAGTAGTAGTGGCACACAGGCTCAGTAGTTATGGCTCGCAAGCTCTGGAGCACAGGCTCAGTAGTTGTGGCGCACAGGCTTAGTTGCTCCGCAGCATGTGGGATCTTCCGGGACCAGGGCTCGAACCCGTATCCGTTGCATTGGCAGGCGGATTCTTAACCACTACGCCACCAGGGAAGCCCACAATGACATCCTTTCAGCAAGAGAACCAGACCTGGCAAGGCCAGAGAAGCCATAAATTAATCACAATTCAATATTTAACATAAAGTAATAGTATAACTTTTAATTCCAGTCTCAGCTCTGTCACTTACTCTCTTGGGCGAGTTAATTAATCTCTCTTCTTCACTTCCCCATCTATATGATGGAACTAATGATTCCTACCAGGCAGGATTATCAGGATTAAGTGAAGTCATGTACCAAAGATCCAGATACACCCCTTAATTTTGATTACGGGAAAAATATAATCTTGGGCTTCCCTGGTGGCGCAGTGGTTGAGAGTCCGCCTGCCAATGCAGGGGACACCGGTTTGTGCCCCGGTCTGGGAAGATCCCACATGCCGCGGAGCGGCTGGGCCCGTGAGCCATGGCCACTGAGCCTGCGTGTCTGGAGCCTGTGCTCCACAACGGGAGAGGCCACAACAGTGAGAAGCCCGCATACCGCAAAGAAAAAAAAAAATATATATATATATATATATACATATATAAAATCTTTTTTTCTATCTACTTGCATTTCAGATGCAGAGGATGAAATCTTATTGAGGTGGGGATGAAGGTGTCTATAGGATATATATAAAAAGGAAACATGTGTCATGGTATCTGTTTTCATAACACTATCACTCTACTTTTCCTGGCCTTGATGAAGTTGACTGGGTTCTTCCTTAATCACCCTCATTTCATTATTAGTTTAGTTGTCTTTAATCTTCTCCAAAACCACTTTATACAACCCCAAAGTCAGATGCCTCTCCAAATGCACTACTTTCAAAGATTGCATGCAGTAAATAATATTGAGAGAGTAAGAGAGAAAGAGATTTCTCATTTAATAAATATTGATTATGCAACTAAAATGTGCCAGGCACTTTGCTAGATGACACAGAACCAGGCAAACACAGTGGAGAAAATGCTGTTAAGAATTGCTCATCTGTGGAACTGGTGAAATTCAAGGGACTGCTTGGTTTTCTGAGACCTAGAAAATCATTAGTTTCACTCAAATTTAAGATCCAAACAGTTTGAACAATTAAAGGATTTATTGGCTCATATGATGGAGAAATCCAAAAACTGGGCAGGCTTTAAAAAGCAATTCATTGGGATTGACATATATACATTAATATGTATAAAATGGATAACTAATAAGAACCTGCTGTATACAAAAATAAAATAAAATTCAAAAATAAAAAAACCCAATTCATTCCATAATGTCAACAAAAACCAACTTTCTTTCTTTACTGTACTCTGTCTTCTGTGATGTGGTTTTCTTCTAAGGCTATCCCCTCTAATGGTTTTAAAAAGGTAGTCAGAAAAAAACAGAGTTATTTGTTTCTTAGTTCATATCTACAAAGGCAGAAAGTACTTATGGGGCAACTCCCATGTATTAGAGAGGAAAAATTCCCCCCAAAACTCCTGCAACTGTCCCCTTCAACTCATTGTCTCTCACTGGTGCACATATCTACTCTGAACCAATCACCTGGACAGAGTATGTGACAGGAGTATGTGATACTGCTGATTGGCTTAAAACAATCAGGAATTACCCCTGCAGCTGGGCAAGTCTAAACCAAACCATGCTGGAAAACATAATGTTTATTTAGGAAGTAGAAAGAGGCCTGGATGGTAAGGAGAGATCTCACAAATGTCAACTATAGCTCTTGTTAGCTGCTTTTCTCTGCATATCTATTCTATGGCACTCTCTTAGGCTGGCTCTATACACAGGGGTGTTTTATTTGGGATCGTAAATTTGATTTACACATGGCTGAGACTTGTCATGGAACAACTCTCAAACCAAATAACTGTGACTCTGCAAATCCAATTTCCATCACCCATCTATGACTTTTGCGATCTCGTTCAAAATTCTCAAATGATATCATCTGATTGGCTTAGCCTAACGAATAGATGGACACTATCCTTTGGTCTCCACACACTGGTCCTCATCTCTTTACACCCCAAGAAATAGGGTCATCTGATATAATCATGGGTGATCAGGCCCATCTGTTCAGCAGGGTTTGTGGGTGGGGACAGTTTCTTTTAGAAGGGGATGTGGGCAGAAAGGAAATTATATACATCTCTAACCAGAAAAATCCCAGGGGTGAAAATGATAGGAAGAAAATGGCACCAAATTTAAAGATAAAAGAAAAACTGCCACAATGATTCAAAATTAAACTGGGTGACTGATCATAGACTTTTGTTTTAATCACTATTTTAGCCTTATAATCTCAGAAATTTACTTTGAAGAACACTGAAACACTCTGCAAGCAGAAACATTGTAGAAGAAAACAATCTTTGATCAAAAATCCAGAACCTAAAAAGATATTTATGCTCATTATATCCCAGGTGCTGAAAAGTGTCAACACAAAGCTCCATTTTATGCCTTTCTTGCAGACTAACTTCCTCAAAATGAGTTTGCACATTGAAAGGGCTAACAAAATACCCCAGTAGAATTTCTCCCAACACAAGTGCATTTCACTTTTAAGTAAATTACAATTTTCATCTCCTGATTTCTAAGAGGATGTTAGAGATTCCCATCCATTCCCAGACTAACTCCGATGTGTTCACTGGCAAGGGCGAGGTTTCCAAGTTCTCAGCACTACTTGTGGGTGGCTCTGAGGAAAGAAGTGTGTGGGTATCCGAGCAGTACAACCAAACCTCTTTGCTGGAACGAAAGAGGAATACAGGAAGCCGGAATGAGAAGAATTTTTCTTCCCTTTCTTATAATGCATTCAGGCTCACTTAGTCCCAAATAACAATCTGACCGATTACTATTTTAACTATGAAAGAATTAGAGAAAGGACTCTCCCTAGCCCCCTAAACGGGGAATGGATTGGGCTGAGGGCATCAAAACTTCCCCCTGAGGCACAGAAATTGCACCGAATGTTTTCTTGATGGTTCTAATACTTGAATTAAGAAGGCTTTGCCTAGACTTGTTCAAGATATAAAAAATAATAATAGAAAATTGAACTCAGATAAAATATAAAAAACTCATAGAAAACACTTTGCAGAAAATGTCATTTGGCCCATGGCTAATTCTGATTTTAGTTAAAAAACAAAACAAAGCCCAACGATGGTTACAACTAAACAATAGTTAAAAGAAAGAAGGGGGGCTTCCCTGGTGGCGCAGTGGTTGAGAGTCCGCCTGCCGATGCAGGGGACATGGGTTCGTGCCCTGGCCTGGGAGGATCCCACATGCCGCGGAGCGGCTGGGCCTGTGAGCCATGGCCGCTGAGCCTGTGCGTCCAGAGCCTGTGCTCCAAAATGGGAGAGGCCCCAGCAGTGAGAGACCCGCATACCACAAAAAAAAAAAAAAAAAAAAAAAAAAGAAAGAAGGGAAGACTTCAGACATAAAGGAAGAATTTTTTTTTCATCAACATTTCATGTAGCAGCTCCATCACAGCCTTCCCATTTCTCAAAGCTTTGATTTGTGGAAGTAGTGGTTATGCAATTTCCACACATTGTGGTCCAATCACAGCATGTAGGCAACAATGAAAAGAAAACAACTAAACACACTTGAAGCTGGAGATTTTGATAAGCTTTTCATTTCACGAAGGTTTTTAACTTGATATTTTTCTAAGGCACCCGAAATATTCCTATTGAGCTTTAATCAGATATATGTGAACACAGCAAAGTGTCTCATTTTCGTAAATGTATCTATGGCAGCAGCACTGGCTAATCTAAATAGTTGTAAAAAATTAACGAAAAAGAAACTATTGGACTGTGAGAATCCCACAGTTGACAGATTGTTGGTTTTACTTTTTTTTAAAAAAAATCTATGCCATATGTTTACAGAAGATGAGAAATGTTGGAAAAAATTATTTTCCTTAGGGCATAATGCTGCAGCCATTCAGAGAGAGGTCTCTGGCATTTTCAGTGAGGATTTGGTGCAAGGAACAAGACAGCATTAGGTCTGCACAGTCGTTGGCCGAGAAAAACAAAGATGATTTCCTCTGGTCCCTATTTTAGTTTTACTCTTTGAACTTCCAACAGTTTATTTATTATTATTGTTATTATTTTTAACTGGACACAGATTGTTTCAGGAATCATCTTGGTTCCCTTTTTTGAAGCCCTTTTTAAAAAATTTGTTGAGACTGGTTTCTAAAAGGCTCCACCTCCGCCACCTGTCACTATACAGGGGGTTGCGACTTGGATAGCACCCCTCACTTCTGAGTTCAGCTGCAGACTGGATGGTGAAGGGCAGTGGCCGAGGAGGTGGAAGTGCAGATTTGGAGGTAGGTGACAATATAGTATTTCAACATAAAAATCCCCACACTGCGGATCAGTGATAAATTTTCATACACCTGGAGAAACAAAACTCGTCTACCAAATGTAATTCTCTCAGAAGGATTTTCCCCTCTACATCTAAAATCCTGGGAATTTCACCTGCTGTGTCCATCATTTCTAAGTGACTAATCATATGTTGGTTACCTGTCACTAGGTGGCATCATTCAGTGTTTCTTGGCAGCAGTAACTAAGTTGGCAAAGTTACAGCTTGGGCCATTTTTTGGTATTTTCTTCTTTGGTGTGAATCTAGAGAATCTAAATCAGATGGTGGATCTTTATTTGTTGTGTGCATTTGGCTTTGTAACATATGTATAGTGTTTGAGATTCTTTTTTCTTAGCGTGTCTTGGTGGTATGTGAACCCAATGATTAGTCTTATATAAATAATAAATGAGTTCTTCCTCTGAATTCTCTTCTAAGTCACATACACAAATATTTACTTATAGAGACTTTGCAGAACTAAAATAAGTCCCCACATGTCTAGGATCTTTATCTAGACATGCAGGTAGGAAAAAATATATGAATGAAACTTGTTTTATCTTAGAATGGTCAGTTGAAATCTAGTCATGGATAAGCCACTACAATGGAAAAATATAAAAATGATCAGTTGATGTTCTCATAAACCTGTGAAATTTGTAAAGAAAATATAACAGTGATAAATAAGAAAAATGGATGTAAATATAATATGAGCTAATGGTCACAGTCTTGTACTCTCCCAGATGTGACAGGTTAATTATGACCATTTTTATTTGTTGTATTCTAATAAAGCTTATACTACTGAAGAGTAAGTGCTAACTTCCACATTGTTAATAAAACAGGACCAATTTTTCTAAATTATAATTATGACTTAGTGACCTGAAAATATGTAAATAATAATAGATGACAAAATGTATTATCTGGAATGAGGCTAACAAGATAGATGACAGTCAGATAGATAAAAGGATAGCATCTAATACAGTACTTGATATTCTGAATAGTTGTCTAAAATCTACAATATTGCTCTTCTATTTTCATTTACTTATTTATTACCTGAAAAGACATTTCTGTTTCAATCTATCTTATTTCATTTATTCATTCATTCAACAAACATTTAGTTGAATACTTACATTGGATTAGATACTCGAGATGCAAAAATAAATAGAACACCAAATTTACCCTCAAAAAGCTTTTAGTTTTTTATGTTGCTAAGCATCCGTAAAGTAAGTTTCAGAATCAGTCATGGGGGGTTTGGGGAAGGAAGGGGAGACAGAAAGAGAGAGAGGGAGAAAGGAAAAGAGAGCGAGAGAGAGAGAGAGAGAGAGAGAGAGAGAGAGAGAGAATACAGAGTCTTAGATGAGGAAACAAGATGCATGGTCACAGCTCTGCCAGTAACTCATGCTGTGATCCTCGTCTTCCCACACTGCACATTCATATGAAAAAATTTTATGTGAAAGTGCTTTGTAAACTGTAAAATATTTTAAATGTAAAGATATTTTAAACTTTTTAATTTCTCCTTATAAGAATCCTACAATTTTTAAATATATTTTTGATATATATATCAAAATATATATTTTGATTCAAGTGCTTTCTCCCTTTTAAATTCCACTCTGTTTCAAAATTCTAGCTGCATAAACAAAACCCATTAAATGTCCAACTCACCTTGTAAAACAAAAAGTGAACAGAAGCACTGTGATCTTGGAAAGAGAAAAGGTGAGAGGCTAAACCAAGTGGCCTTGTGACTACACCAGACTCTGAAACATGGAGACTCTGGGATTACCCCCTTACCCTCTTTTAATCTAATAATTCTGGCTGCTTCTCATTTTTGCAGATTAAAAAAATGGAATTTTAAGCAAATTCTGTTACAATAACACATATAAGACAAAGAGAGCTCTTTTGAGTTTCATTCTGGTCCTGTAACTTTACCTTTTCTCCACTTTGGTGGTAGAAAAAACTAAAGCTCCTAGTTGATTACTGGATTATGAGATTTGTTACAACGCCACCTGTTCTTAGACTAGTTCAGTAGTTTTGCAAAATGCTTCCTATTTTTCACTAAGGCAAGAAATATCATATTCTACACTAGGTAAGTCATAAAACCTGTTTTTCTACAGGTTGTATGCAGAAATCAATATGTAAGGAACTCTGAGCTCAATGTATTTAAGACCACAAAGAAAGATACCTAAAATGATCAAGGCCTTGATCTGAGTTTCTGTATGCAGAAATCAATATGTAAGGAACTCTGAGCTCAATGTATTTAAGACCACAAAGGAAGATACCTAAAATGATCAAGGCCTTGATCTGAGTTTGTGTAGAGACATATTTTATCTTAATTTCCTGGTCCATTATCTGGGGATTTTGTCTTTTATTCTGTACTGTATTAAGCTGTATTTTTAGTATGATGATGACTTACTAGTAAAGACAAACTTCTAATTAAGCATTTGGGCTGAAAACGTTCCCTCAATCTGTTATATATTTGTTTGAAATAATATTATTTCATCAGGGAAACAGAAAAAGTGACTTGGATTCATTCTACCTGTAAAAAATGTATGCCTATCCTAATTTTGAAGGATTAGTTTTGTTCTAGAATATTTGTTTACCATCAGACATGGGCTGGGAGAAAATATGAAAGGCTGGAAATGAAAGTTTAGAGACTAAGATATCTACTTACCACTTTATTTCCTTCTCGGCTTTCTCTTTATTTTTTAGGTTATGACATTTTTCTCTTTGTTTAAAACATTATTTCAAGCCAACAAGTGTTATAAGAATGACAGTATTTGTGCACAAGGAACCTAGGAAATGGAATTCTACTTCACTATTTCCAGAGACCATAGCTTTTAAGCCTTTTACCATCAGTATATTTGGGTAAAAAGATGGTCTTTATCATGAAAGTATATGCACCCACATTTAGCCATGGACAAAACTTCCTGGAAGGAAGCAAAGATTTTTTTAAGAAATTATTTTGGGAAAGTGTGCTGAAGCTTTTCTCTAAAAATAAAATGGTATTTCATCAGTACTGGTCATTTTTTAGCCACATATGACAAATGAGCACAGATGCTCATAAAAATCTAAAAGGAACTGAAATGGCAAATATCTTTCCTTTCACTGCATCTAAAACAAAAACAAACTTTACGACATTGATTGAAGAGAATGCAGGAAGTCATATGGTCCCACCCAAAGTTCCTGCATTCAAAATGTCCTCATGGGGCAGAAGGTTCAAGGTGTTTTTAAGAACAGAACTTTCATGTTTCTGCCTGTTAACAATGGCACTTCCTGTTTTGACCTCTAACCATACTAGGGTATCAAGAAAGTAAGAGGATGGACTTCTCCTTTTTGCACAGTGAAGAGCATTTTTACTCCCTCTCATCATGTGTGTAGAGTTCAAAGTGAAGATTATGATTACCTAATTCTCCTGAGGTTCTGTAGATTGATCTACAGTCTCCCAACAAGAGTTGTGATTTTCAATAATTTATAGTTATCTAGTCATGAGCCTGGTATTGAAGTCAACAGAATGTGTAATATTCCTCATCTCAAGTATAAGTAAAGCTACATGCTTCAAATGACCCCAGTGTTTTACTAAAAGTTACTAAGAGCCCTTAACATGTTCAGGACTCAGTGACTGCCTCCTTGTAAGCCACCTTCTTTCAAAAAAGAGAGAATGAAAGGAAGAAAGTAGGGAGAGAGGGAAAGAAGGAAAGGCAGCAAAGATGATGGAAGGAAGGAAGAAAAGCTTGAGGAAAGAAAAAAGAAAAGAAGAAAGGGAGAAAGGGTGGGAGGGAGGGAAGAAGGAAGAAAAGAAAGAAAAATTAGAGTGAAAAGATCATCACTTCAAAGTGAGAAAGAAACTACTTGCAGGATTCAATAATCTGAGTACTGTTGCTTCCCAAAACAAGAAAAAAATATTTTTAAAGCAAATCAAATTCCACTTAGTATAAAAAATGTCATGTTATTTTTTTTAAGTAGATACAGATGACAGGAATGCTGAAGATGTAAGTATGTAAAAATAGAGTTGCCATATGATCCAACAATCCCACTCCTGGGCATGTATCTGGACAAAACTATAATTTGAAAAGATATGTCCACAGCAGCACTATTTACAATAGCCAAGACATGGAAACAACCGAAATGTCCGTCGACAGGTGAATGGATAAAGAAGATGTGGCATATATATATATATATATATAAAATGGAATATTAGCCATAAAAAAGAATGAAATAATGCAATTTGCAGCTACATGGATACACCTAGAGATTATCATACTAAGCAAAGTAAGTCAGAAAGAGAAAGACAAAAAACATATGATATCACTTATATGTGGAATCTAAAATATGACACAGATGAGCTTATCTATCTGACACAGATGAGCTTATCTATGAAACAGAAACAGACTCACAGACATAGAGAGCAGACTTGTGGTTGCCAAGGGGGAGAAGGGGTGGGGGAGGGTTGGATTGGGAGTTTGGAGCTAGCAGATGCAAACTATTATATATAGAATGGATAAACAACTAGGTCTTCCTGTATAGCACAAGAAACTATATTCAATATCCTGTAATAAACCAAAATGGAAAAGAATACAGAAAACAAGATGTAAGACATCAAAATAAATAAGAAAAGCATTTTAGAAGGTAATATTCTCAAAGTGTTTTTTTTTAAATAGTGCTATATATTGAAAGAGGAAACTATTAAGTGGAAAAAACTCAGTAACTATTCTATTTTCTGTATTATTGTGGGGATGACAGTTTATTAGAAGTGAGAATATATTTTCTTGACAAGAAAGACAAACCTTATCTCAAAATTTGTCCTTCAATTCTTGAGGGAAGTTATATATTTTTATGCCATAGGAAAGCGATTTGTTGGCTTTCCCAACAAATCTTTCCCAGATTCTATAAGACTTTCTTTGAATATAAATGCATATACTATTAAATATATGCATACAATATAAATGATATATGCATAGATATAAATGTTTTAGAAAGACTTAAATGACTGCTTTCTTTAAAATATTTCAGTAATTGGGATAAATATAGTAAAATTAAATTCCTTCAGGTACTTATTATCATTAATGATTTATGTATTTTTTTTTAAAATAAGAAATTCATGTTTCAATTGCAAATTCCAGATTGTTACACATACCAAATGATACTAAAACAATAAAGCATTTGCTAAAGCAGAAGATAAGCAAAGCATTGTCAAAGGATGCTATGGGTGTAGCTAATAGCAAAGTTGTTAAGACTGCTAATCCCGTTTGGAAATCTGTGCCACCTGATGAGCAGATGCACAAAAGATATTAGTGGGAGAGCTGAGAAAACCAATGATAATTAGAAAAGTCATTTTTTAGCAGAATGCATTCTAGAGCAAAAATAATTTTTTGATGCAGAAAACTGACACAATAACCAAAGTGATTAGGCTTTCTTGACTATTATTTCTATAAATTTATAAAACTAAAATAGAAATGGGTAACTGTCAAAAACCAATGTTTCCCCTTCTTCCATAAAACATAAACACTTTGAAAAATAATTTTGCTGTAAAAATGATCACCAGAACATGTTTTCTTTAATCCTTAATTTAGGTTTTAATGTATTTTCCATAAGTAAACAATTCATAAATTATCTGATACTCTTGATTCATTATTAATATCAGTCAGGTTAGGGAAGTAGATAAAAGATAACTTTGTTTTACTTGTGCTACTCTTTTTATTTGTTTGTTCGTTTATTGACATACAGTTGACATACAATATTGTGTTAATTTCAGGTCTACAACATAGTGATCCAACAATCAAATATATTACAAAATGATCACCACAAAAAGTCCAGTAACAATCTGTCACAATACAAAATTATTACACTATTATTGACTATATTCCCTGTGCTTACATTACACCCCGTGACTTACTTATTTTATAAATGGAAGTCTGTACCTCTTAATCCCCTTCACCTATTTCATCCATCCTCCCAAACCCTCCTCCTGATATCGGGTGACCTCAGCCTGCAGTGGCTTGAAGCGGGATTTCAGTTCCCCAGCCAGAGATTGAAGTCAGGCCGTGGCAGTGACAGCACTGAATCCTAGCCACTAGACCACCAGAGACCAGTGTCTAGTGATAGGCCCTGGCCCATCAGCTTTGTAGAAATGAATTTCCACAGAGAGGTGGAAAGTAGTGAAACAAGTAAAGAGTTTATTAGGAGGAAAAAGAGTACAGAAAAAGAGTGCGTGTGAATAGACTCATATGGGCGGGCTCAGAGAGAGAGTTGTGCCCTTGTGGTAGTTTGAATCACTTATATGGGGCATTTCTTCTGGGTTTCCTTTGGCCAATCATCTTGCTTTGCCTGTCTCTGAGTTCATATTTGGTTTATCTCAGGGTCCTCCCCTGTGTGTGTGTGCGTCTCTTAGCCAAGATGGATTCTAGCAAAGAGGCCTATGGGTAGGTTGACATCATCTACTATGGGGTGGTGCCCCCTCCTTTTTTGACCCCCAAGGAGCCTTTCTGTGCAAGTGTAGTTGGGAAGGTCTCCTTGACCTTGAGAAGAGAAATATATGGTGTCTTTATCTCTTATCTGGGCAGGGCTCCTCTCTGCACCTGCTATTATCTTCAACTTGGAGTATCTGTCCACAGAGGACAGACTCCAGCTGCTCAGCCTGGGACCCATCTATGTCCTGCCTCACTCCCACCCTGGCAATCACCAATTTGCTCTCAGTATCTATAAGTCTGTTTCCGTTTTGTTTGTTTGTTTTGTTTTTCAGATTCCACATATAAGTGAGATCATACAGTCCTTGCCTTTCTTTGTCTAACTTATTTCCCTTAGCATAGGGCCCTCTAGGTCCATCCAAGCTGTCGCAAACAGCACAATTTCATTCTTTTTTATGGCTGAATAATAGATAAATATTTTGTGTGTGTGTGGTACGCGGACCTCTCACTGTTGTGGCCTCTCCCATTGCGGAACACAGGCTCCGGATGAGCAGGCCCAGCGGCCATGGCTCACGGGCCCAGCCGCTCCGCGGCATGTGGGATCTTCCCAGAGCGGGGCACAAACCCGTGTCCCCTGCATCGGCAGGAGGATTCTCAACCACTGCGCCACCAGGGAAGGCCCAATAAATAATTTTTTTAAAAACGTTATAAATAAAATATATACTGTGGCCATGGTAATCCTTCAAATTCAAGGAGACACTTGACATTGAGGATTGCTTTTATCTCTAAGAATCAATTACTCAGAAGGCCCAGTTTTAGATGGTGAGTGCTTAAGAGCAGGAACTAAGGAGTGAGTCTGTATTTTAATTATGGTATAGTAGTGCCAATTTATCCCCAGAGCAAACTGTAGTTTTTCTCCTTTTTAAACAGAGACAGTAACAGCCCCTGCTTCAAAGGGTTGTTCAGAGGATTAGCTGAGATTATTCATTCTTTTTTCTTTATTCTGCTCTGCAGTAGTTATTTCCACTCTTTTATCTTCCAGGTCACTTATCCGTTCTTCTGCCTTAGTTATTCTGCTATTGATTCCTTCTAGAGAATTTTTAATTTCATTTATTGTGCTGTTCTTCACTGTTTGTTTGCTCTTTAATTCTTGTAGGTCCTTGTTTAACGTTTCTTGTATTTTCTCCATTCTATTTCCAAGATTTTGGATCCTCTTTACTATCATGACTCTGAATTCTTTTTCAGATAGACTACATATTTCCTCTTCATTTGTTAGGTCTGGTGGGTTTTTACCTTGCTCCTTCATCTGCTGTGTGTTTCTCTGTCTTCTCATTTGGCTTTGGAGACTGTGTTTGGGGTCTCCTTTTCGTGGGCTGCAGGTTTGTAGTTCCCATTGTTTTTGGTGTCTGCCCCCAGTGGCTAAGGTTCGCTCAGTAGGCTGTGTAGGCTTCCTGGTGGAGGAGACTGGTGCCTGTGTTCTGGTGGATGAGGCTGGATCATGTCTTTCTGGTGGGCAGGACTGCGTCTGGTGGTGTGTTTTGGGGTGTCTGTGGCCTTATTATGATTTGAGGCAGCCTCTCTTCTAATGGGTGGGGTTGTATTCCTGTCTTGCTAGTTGTTTGGCATAGGGTGTCCAGCACTGTAGCTTACTGGCCATTGAGTGAAGCTGGGTCTTAGCATTGAGACGGAAATCTCTGGGAGAGCTTTCGCCATTTGATATTACATGGGGCCGGGAGGTCTCTGGTGGACCACTGTCCTGAACTCGGCTGTCCCACCTCAGAGGCACAGGCCTGACACCCGGACGGAGCACCAAGACCCTGTCAGCCACCCGGCTCAGAAGAAAAGGGAGAAAAGAGAGAGAAAGAAAGAAAATAATAAAATAGCTGAGATTATTCATGGTTAGTGCAAAATGTGGGCCACAGGAGGCATGCTATTATGTTACCAGTTCCAATAATGTTGTATTGATGGTGGTGGTGATGGTGATGCCTATTCTACAAGGGTTCTGAACCTCTTCCTGAGATTTCTAGTTTTACCTGGGATTAACGGTAAACCTCCCCCGACCCCACCCCTTCGTGTTCTTGAGAACTTAATAACTACACAGAAATAAAAAGGCTATCATTCCACTCTCCTGTTCCTGTACCTTCACACCTCAGTAGTTTTTACTTGAGGAGATATGCAGACTTGAAAAAGGAAAAGGCCATCCCTGAATATGTGGGAACCACATCTGAAGGGAGAGAACTCGCAGAACCAGCACTGTCTTCTCTGAGATATGTTCACTTTGCAGGGAAAACAACATGGCAAAGTTCTGAGACTCATCGCTTCAAAGGGGTAAATTTTGAGGTGGGTTATATCTCGCATGAGGAATTAAAGTCCTATAGAATTTAATAAAATTATAAAGTGGAGTTTGGAAGTTCAGGAACATATCTGTGCTGAGGAAAACAAAGAGAATTAACAAGCTATAAAAATCACAAAAGCTAGAATATGCAGTGGATTAGGACTTGATGGGGAGCCATTGTTATGCTACTTAGGAGGAACAAACCCCTCCCAAAAGACTGTCTCAGGAAAACTTTAGACTGAAGCAGGCTGAGACAGTTTTGACCTCTCAACCTGTCTCCCCTAATGAAGATAGAAGAAAATACATTTAAGGGAGAGCAGAATTGCATCCTTTCTCTTTGGACCTAAGCACCTTTAAAAGCTGTTGCCAGGATAAGTCTTATGCTCAACCCACCGAGGCTTAAGACATATTATTACCAAGGCCATGGAAAGGATATTTAATGCCTCTCTAATATGCTTGTGTATTTCCTTATGATTTAAACTTTTAAATTTGATGTCGTGGGGTATGGCACTCGACCAAGGTTCAATGATGGCAGAGTACTTCTGGGGTATTAGCAAAATATTTTGTTGAAGACATAAACTTGAATTTCTAGATATTAGAAACTGACTATCCAAGGAGAAATTTTGCCACCTTTGATTTTGAGCTTCTTGTACCTTGTTTCTTTTCCTCTTCCAATTTCCTTTCTCATGTTCTTAGCAGAGTAACAAATCCAGGAACTACTAACTATAGAGAAGAATATAAGTGTTCAGCACATAGAAAGTTAAATTATTGATGTTTGTTGTATACACAGGGAATCATTTCTCTGAAGCTTTAAATTGTTAGATCTGTGTTTTTAAAAGGAAATTATAAGAAGAAACAAAACTCAAGTGACTAGTTCTTTGCCACCTCTCTAAGCAATGCTATGTGTTCATCCAAGGTATTATGAATCAATAGTAGATTCCTCCTATAATTATAATTGAGAGGAACCAAATAAGACAAATGTTGCAGGTTTGATTTTGAAACCGCACACCTGGTCTCAGATTGGGACTCAAACCTAGATGAGATTGGAACCCAGCCAAAACTCAGACTTGGGGCTTCCCTGGTGGTCCAGTGGTTAAGAATCCACCTGCCACTGCAAGGGACATGGGTTTGAGCCCTGGTGCAGGAAGATCCTATATGCCATGGATCAACTAAGCCTGTGTGCCACAACTACTGAGCCTGTGCTCTAGAGCCCGTGTGCCACAACTACTGAAGCCCGCACGCCTAGAGCCCATGCTCCGCAACAAGAGAAGTCACCGCAACTAGAAGCCTGTGTGCAGCAACGAAGACCCAGTGTAGCCAAAAATAAAATTAATTAATTAATTAATAATTAATTACTTTTTTAAAAACTCAGATTGGGACTCAAACCCATTGTCTTTTTTTGAATAACTGAAATCACATACCTGGTCTCAAGACTTAATGAAGCTCAGGTTCTTTGCCTCAGTGCAGAAGGAATTCAGCAAGAGGCAAAGTGCTAGGTAAGTAGTGGATTTATTGAGAGAGATACACACTCCATAGACAGAATGTGGGCCATCACCTCAGAAGGTGAAAGACCCTGAGAGATATACGTTCTATAGACAGAATGCGGTGCATCTGAAGAGGCGAGAGGGGCCCTGAAATATGGGGTGGTTAGTTTTTAAGGGCTGGGTAATTTCATTGGCTAACTAATGGGAGGATTATTCCAACTATTTCGGGGGAAGGGGTGGGGATTTCCAGGAATTGACCACTGCCCACTTTTTGGCCTTTTATGCCTGGCCTTGGAACTGTCATGGCGCCTGTGGGTGTGTCGTATAGCATATGCTAGTGTATTACAATGAGTGTATAATGATGCTCAAGGTCTACTGGAAGTCAAATCTTCTGCCATCTTGGGCCTAATCGGTTCTCAGTTTTTGTTGCGTCCTCAACAGCTATGTCATTCTTTTCAAGGTTTTGCCCTGCCTCCCTCCCTCCTGTCTCAATTTGATCCTTTAAAGATTTCTTTCAATTCTGAGAGTCTAGAGATTCCAGGGTGGTGTAGAATATTGGATATATGACACAGATATCAGGCAACATCATATAATGTGTTGTGCAAAAGTGCAGAAGAATTCGTGTGTGAGTGTGTGTGTGTGTGTGTGTGAACTTTGCTGGGTCTGGGAGGAAAACTTCTTTTACCTTCTTAGTTCTGTGACTGGCCTAAGAATTAAAGTGACATAAAACAGATTAACAGGAGAAAAACATCCACATTTATTTAATTTTTTTTTAACATGAACATGGGAGTCTTCAGATGGAAAATGAAGACCTAAAGAAGCCATCAGGCTGCAAAGCTTATATACATTTTTACACAAAGGATGATAAATCGTGGGGATGTAAGAAGACAAAGGGGCTTGGGCTAGAGGCAGTAAGCTGTGGGACAGTGACTAGAAATTATATGAAGTTTGTACATGTCCATTTCAGCCATAACTCCCAGTCTGGTGATAAGAATGTTCTCTTCTAGATCCAGGGAAGGCTCCTTTCTCATTGGAAATTTTATGATCTGCTTTTAGGTAGAAAGGGGGAGGTACAACAGTCTTCATGCATCTGCTGTTTCTCAAGTGCTTTCAGCTCAAAGTAATCAATATGCCAAAGTGGCATATTTTGGGATGGCATGTTCTGAATCTCTTCACCTGATAAACTTTTCAAATCAGGAAAAAGGAAACAGCAAAAGAAATCTTTTTAATTCCTACTATGCAATAAATAATTTTGAATCCATAGATAGTGGTGCATATGTATGCTGATGGTTCATAACCTCACGGTAATTTGCGCAGTAAACACACCACAATCCTTCAGTTAACAGCCTGATAAATAGACTGAGGCTTGTGTGTAATTTAGTCAAAAAATAAGCAATTTGATCAGCAAAGATTTTCAGGCTGATCAGTAAATTGTTAAATCAGTGAGATACTTAAAATTGTAATGAAAAAGATGTACTGCTAGCATGACCTTTTCTCTTTGAATTGATCATTAATCCCAAAATACTTGAATGATGTGATAAGGGAATATATTCAGAAAACCAAGGGACAAAACTGAACACTAAAAAAAGTTTCTTGTTCTAAGCCAATCAATTAGAAGGTCTGATTCGATTTGCCAAACACTTATGGAATGATGAAATGGAATAGTAAGTGAGTGTAAAGTTTGGAAAGACAATAGACGATGGAAATAAATGTAGATAAATTTCCATATAATGTAAAATATGCGCATTAAGATATTTACAAAGCATGTGAATTTTTATAATGCTGACTTTAAAAGTGGAAGAATCAAAGATAGTACAAACACAAATTGTATAATAAAAAAACTAAGATAAGGTATTTGTGTTTCCTCGGAACTAATATTGAATTTAGAAGATGTGTGACAGTTTTTCAATTCCTGCCTTATATATATTTTCTGCTGGAATTGCTTTGTGCTCTTCAGATTTTTTTTTTTTTTTTTTTACTATGTTGCACCTTAAGATTAGCTGTGCCAAGGGTACAATTTTAAAGATAAAAGAAAATTACTTACAGGCCCAGATAGATCAATAGGCATTTCGGGTCAGTGCCAACTACGAAGTGTACAGGAGGCGTTTGCCCCCTGGGATGGAAGCTCTGACTCCAGGCTCTTGGAAGGCCTGAAGTGTGAATTAGCTCTGTGGATGCAAACCCTCTTTCAACTTGAAACATCCTCATCTCCCTAATGTAGGAGGCTCATCTCAAGCTTAGATTTTTGAAAACTTCTCTCTTAGAAAATACATGATTTAGAAGGTTAAAACCTTAAGGAGAAACAGTGTTCAGGAAATAGAGGTCAGGCAGAACCTTACAGAAGCCCTGAGGATTATTCTGCCATCCACAGAACAAAGCAATGACGTGAGCAGACTAAATAAACCTAATATCTGTGACACATCAAATGATAATGGATATTTGTAGGGTTAATTTTTCTTACTGTACCTTACAGTGTGCTCAAAACTGTTCAAGGTCTCAATTCTACTGAGATTCAATGGGGTTGTCTTGTTCTAAATAATATGAATCTTGAGTTTTGTTTTCCAGCTGGTGGTGGTGTATCTTTGGTCCTTGATCCCAATCCTCAAGTAGCTTTGTCATACGATAATTTTAAGAATTAAACAAATTTTAAGTTCTAGATTGTCCTTATTTAACCTACTCCATATAGCCAAGTACCTATTTCTTAATCCTCTCTAAACCCTATGGTGATCTAGTCTTAAACTCTCTTCTTGTAGCTTCACGCTGATTATTTCATTCAAGTCTCAATTGCCTCTTTCAGGACACCATCAAAATATTCCTCAGAGGCCTGGAATTTCTTCTGCCTCTTAGGTTTTCTTTCTTTTTGCTAATGTGCATCTTCTTCAGCTCAGTTTTCAATTCCCAAACCCCTTTTTCCTCTTTTTAAATTACCATAACCAGGAGTACTTTTCAGTTCTCAATGGCTAACACTGAAATGTTCAGGTTTCAGGAAATAGAATTGAGAAATAAAGCTGTTTGTCACAGAATTTCCCCTAAGCGAGCCTCAGGTAGGAGAAGCAGTACCCATCAATAAGAAAATAGCCCACTCAAATTATTGAGGTTTCAAGGACTGAAGGGCAGGTGTGTGAGAGGTGAGCCAGAGGCACAGGCCTCAATGGATACAGAGCCTGAAGGACAACATGGACAGAAATGTTCAGGCCACTTGTCAGCAGGTCCCTGATTACTGCAATACTTGAGCAGACCAAGATGTATTGAATTCCTAAATTCACTGTCTACGAATTCACTGTTGAAATTCCTAAATTTTAAACACCTCTATAGAGCTCTGAAATGAAATATTTTTCAGGTCTTGTAGTATTTAGTACCTGACTCTAAAAGCCTTCCAAGAGAGCCAAGGTTAGCATTTCATGTTTTTTTAAAAAATTTAATTTAATTAATTTATTTTTTATACAGCAGGTTCTTATTAGTTATCTATTTTATACATATTAGTGTATATATGTCAATCTCAATATCCCAATTCAACCCACTCCCCTTCCCCCCTTGGTGTCCATAAGTTTGTTCTCTACATCTGTGTCTCTATTTCTGTCTTGCAAACCGGTTCATCTGTACCATTTTTCTAGATTGCACATATATGCATTAATATACTATATCTGTTTTTCTCTTTCTGACTTACTTCACTCTGTATGACAGTCTCTAGGTCCATCTACATCTCTACAAATGACCCAATTTTGTTCCTTTTTATGGCTGAGTAATACTCCATTGTATATATGTACCACATCTGCTTTATCCATTCATCTGTCGATGGGCATTTAGGTTGCTTCCATGACCTGGCTATTGTAAATAGTGCTGCAATGAACATTGGGGTGCATGTGTCTTTTTGAATTATGGTTTTCTCTGGGTATATGCCCAGTAGTGGGATAGCTGTGTCATATGGTAATTCTATTTTTAGTTTTTTAAGGAACCTCCATAGTGTTCTCCATAGTGGCTGTATCAGTTTACATTCCCACCAACAGTGCAGGAGGGTTCCCTTTTCTCCACACCCTCTCCAGCATTTGTTGTCTGTAGATTTTCTGATGATGCCCATTCTAACCAGTGTGCGGTGATACCTCATTGTAGTTTTGATTTGCATTTCTCCAATAATTAGTGATGTTGAGTAGCTTTTCATGTGCCTCTTGGCAATCTGTATGTCTTTGGAGAAATGTCTATTTAGATCTTCTGCCCATTTATTGATTGGGTTGTTTGTTTTTTTGATATTGAGCTGCATGAGCTGTTTATATATTTTGGAGATTAATCCTTTGTCCATTGATTCGTTTGCAAATATTTTCTCCCATTCTGAGGGTTGTCTTTTCATCTTGTTTATAGTTTTCTGTGCAAAAGCTTTTAAGTTTCATTAAGTCCCATTTGTTTATTTTTGTTTTTATTTCCATTACTCTAGGAGGTGGGTCAAAAAGGATCTTGCTGTGATTTATGGCAAAGAGTGTTCTTCCTATGCTTTCCTCTGAGAGTTTTATAGTGTCTGGTCTTACATTTAGTTCTTTAATCCATTTTGAGATTATTTTTATGTATGGTGGGGGTGTTCTAATTTCATTCTTTTACATGTAGCTGTCCAGTTTTCCCAGTACCACTTATTGAAGAGACTGTCTTTTCTCCATTGTATATCCTTGCCTGCTTTGTCATAGATTAGTTGACCATAGGTGCATAGGTTGGTTTATCTCTGGGCTTTCTATCCTGCTCCATTGATCTATATTTCTACTTTTGTGCCAGTACCATATTGTCTTGATTACTGTAGCTTCATAGTATAGTCTGAAGTCAAGGAGTCTGATTCCTCCAGCTCCATTTTTTTCCCTCAAGTTTGCTTTGGCAATTCCGGGTCTTTCGTATCTCCATTACAAATTTTAAGGTTTTTTGCTCTAGTTCTGTAAAAAATGCCATTGGTAGATAGAGATTGCACTGAATCTGTAGATTGCTTCAGGTAGTATAGTCATTTTCAATATTGATTCTTCCAATCCAAGAACATGGTATATCTCTCCATCTGTTTGTGTTCATCTTTGATTTCTTTCATCAGTGTCTTATAGTTTTCTGAGTACAGATCTTTTACCTCCTTAGGTAGGTTTATTCCTAGGTATTTTATTCTTTTTGTTGAAATGGTAAATGGGATTGTTTCCTTAATTTCTCTTTCTGATCTTTTATTGTTAGTGTATAGGAATGCAAAAGATTTCTGTGCGTTCATTTTGTATCCTGCAACTTTATCAAATTCATTGATTAGCTCTAGTAGTTTTCTGGTGGCACCTTTAGGATTATCTATGTATAATATCATGTCACCTGCAAACAGTGACAGTTTTATGTCTTCTTTTCCGATTTGTATTCCTTTTATTTCTTTTTCTTCTCTGATCACTGTGGCTAGGACTTCCAAAACTATGTTGAATAATAGTAGCGAGAGTGGACATCCTTGTCTTGTTCCTGATCTTAGAGGAAATGCTTTCAGTTTTTCACCATTGAGAATGATGTTTGCTGTGGGTTTGTCATATATCGCCTTTATTATATTGAGGCAGCTTTTTCTTATAATAAATTAAACATGAACCCTGGCCCAGAAATTAACTTGTTTCTGGCTTAACATCTTTTTGGCCAAATGCTTTGATTTCTTAGTTACCAGACATTTCTAGATGTGCTAAATGAAGATTTGGAGTCTGGGGGGATGGGAGAAGTGCATTGTATTGCTTTTGACTAAAAATCTGGTTTGTATACAAATAAAACCGAAACTCGGAGCTGCTGTACCTAGTCAGATTCCAAGGTCTTCTCAAGGTGAAATAGCAACGTCCCAAAGTGTGTCATTGGTGGCATTTGTAAAGCTGTGAGGTGGGGTGCTCCATGTTGTAAATCATGACTCTAGACTTGTAACCATACCCATCATGTTAAAAAAAGGAAAAGGTATGAAAAACTGAAAAGCCAAATCGAAACTACCATCCAAAGCAAAATGCTGATGCCAGGATTTTGGCAGGGTTTCTTTACTTGACTACAATCATTTCAAGGGAAATGTAGCCTCTTTCCCCAATCTCATCTTTTCAAAGAAGCAAACTGAGGCAGAAGAATTAGCCCTGATCTTCCTCCTGTTAGGACTCAAAGTGCAGGAGGGAGCTGTGTAATAAAGTATATAGGATGAAACTCTTGTTTCTGTTTTCCAGAAGCTAATCTGGGGTTGTCATGGTAACTCACCAGGGTATAAGACTATTGTCAGCTTCAGGGTACAATTTTGGGCTACATACTTAAAAGAGGATATCAAGTGCATGCATTAAAAGAGTTAGAGAAAAATCTTTTAGAAGTGGATTGAAACTGATTTCAGATTTTGGTTTGGACTTTTGAGACAGTCGGTGCCTTGGGAGAAAACAACAGAAATATCTTGCTATAAAAGTCTTGCTAAATCTTGCTAAAAGTTTGGTGGGGTGAGGGGGGAGCAGAGAAGAAGATAAGATTCACACCAGGTAGTAGGACTAAAAGAAAGAATCTGAAAGTCAAAAATAGCTCGAGGCACTTGGTAATTTAAATATACACATTCTTATAAATCAAAGATATAAGAGGAATTGTGTTCTGCTTTTAGCTTCTCTGTTGTCATCTTGGTGTTACTTATGGAAGATTCCATTTCAGTGGATTTTATCCTATATTCTTTTCATTGTGAAATCGTTGCTCTTATGTATTAATAACTTTATTCAGCTTTTCCCCTTTTCACAGAAAATCATAAATGAAACAGATTCTCTTTGCAGCAGTGTATTTTCAGAACAATTATTCCTGGTGAAGCTATTTAACTATATGGAATTCTACAACTAAATTTTTATTTAATTTTTTGAGTATGGTAGTATCGAAGCCTCCCTCTTTGGTTTCTCAGATTCAAGTACCATATCCTTGGAGGAACAGGGCTGTGTACAAACCAGCATTGCCTTTCTGGAGCGTTAGCTTTACTAGAAAATTTAGGGTAAAACAGATTATGGGATAGAATGCCAAATTCACAACAACATTTAAGACAGAACTAGAAACAAATTTCCATTTTGAGGCTGGACAGCTTTGCACACCCTGCACTTCCCACACCTGCCCTGTGATTCTCACTGTTAATACTTTTGGGAAAAATTTGAGAAGTCACCATTCAAGCAGTCAGTCTCTTGGGGAAACCTGAGGACAAATCTAAACAGTGCAATGTGCCAGTAGCCCTAAATTATTATTTAATTATTTACACTTGGTTTGGGGCCTTGTGATTTGTCCTTTTATAGCAGTCACAAGGTGGAGTGTGGCTTAGTGTGACTTTAAGCCAGAGGTCAACAATCTACTCCCCAAATGCTGAATCAGGTCCCACCACCTGTTGTTCTACAGTCCACAGGCTCAGAATGGTTTTTATATTTTTCCATGGTTAAAAAAATCAAAAGAATATTTCATGATATGTGAAAGTTATATGAAATTCAAATTTCAGGCGTAAAGTTTTTATTGGAATACAGCCACATTCCTTCACTTATGCATTGTCTGGGGCTACTTTCTTGCCATAAGGGCAGAGTTCAGTAGGTGCCACAGAGACCATATGGCCCGCAAAGCCTACAATATTCACTATCTGGTCCTTTCAGAAAATCTTAGCGAACCCTTAATCTAAGTCATGATCTTTACCACTGCCAAGTTGCAGCCTGGGTTATCTAACCATAAAACATCAATCAAATTATATTAATATACTCCACTAATGAGAGCTGTTCTGATAAGAGTTACTTGTCCTGCTAAAGAAGCCTGAAAGTGCAGAGACCAGATTTCTCAATGGTAACCAAGAAGATAAGATACACAAAGAGAATACAAGAGATATTGTTACACTTCTAAGTAATCTCTTCCAAAGGAAATGAAAAACTTTACAATGCTATTTGCTGTTAGGTTTCCTTTTTCATATCAGAAACCAAAATGCCCTAGTTTCAACCCCGTGGAAACGGTGGAGACACTCCCACTTGATCAGCGATTTTCTTTCTGAGGAATTAATGATCAGTGTGTGCAAGTTCAAACTCTGACCTTATTTGTCGAATTGTCACGTTGATTGTGCTGGAAAAATGACAAAAGGAAGGAAGCATTTAGATATATGTCTTCTGAGACTTCATTCATCTTTGATTAGCTGAAGAAGCCATAAGAAAAGCTTTCTGGACAGATAACCAGCTTGAAGAAAGATATTCTTTTGAATTAAAAAGCTAGTTGTGATTTGTGATTCTCTTTTAGCCAAGTCTCCTGTCTAACTCTAAAGTCTGGAGACTGTAGTACTTTTTCTTGGGTCTTAGCCAATCTTCTAAAAAAGAAAACAGAACAACTGGATAAACAATTGTATCATTGCCTTATTGGAGTGCTTCTCAGTTTTCCTGCCCATGCACATACTGGGTGATGTTCATGTATTGTGTGCTCAAGGTGATACATAATCCCAGGATCTGACTCTTGCAAACACTTGTTTCACACTCAGGCTTATAGAATACAAGAGAGTATATGGAAAGTTATCAATCCACTCATGTATATTTTAAATAAATCTCAGTACATTTATGCCAGTTTTAGGACTTGTGAACAGCACATTTGTTGAGACACATCTCACACAAATGAGTCACAAGACCTCAGTTGAATGAGAACTATTTAACCGAGGCAATATACCCAAAACACTGGATGCCTTGGCCCTATAGCCTCAGGAGAGCATTCTCAGGGCAGCAACCTGGATAGCAGTGGAGCTGGTCTCAGCATCGGCGTCACGGTACTTGTGTGAGATGAGGCTCCCGGAAGTCAAGCTTGAACTGCCTCGTACAGCCCACATTTGGCTCCGCCCCTGGGACACCTTTCCTCTTTCGAATTCGTTGCCCATCAGTGCAGTGGGCTGCTCAGTCCTACTGGACTCAGGTACAGATAAGGGCTCAACCCTCATCTCTATGGCATTCCCCACAAGCTGCCAAAGGTTCTCAGAATCCTCACAAACTGCTAGGAGAAAGGCTTTGTGACATCAGGATGACTTATTTCTGTGCATGCTCTCCAGAATTTTCAAGAATGGACTCATTTTCTTTAGACATAAAGGACGCTTTTCAAGGTCATACCTTCTCAGAATCTTTTGCCCTTAAGTATTTAGGACAGCAGGTACTTCAGGCATGAGCAGCCTCCAAAATTGTTCGGTGTGAAAAAAAATCATTTCGCACATCGTGCCTTCCTTTAATGAGTTTAAGAAATGGAGGGGAAAGTTCTGGTACAGTGAATTTAGGTTAAAAGGATTCCTAGTTTTAAGGAGAAAATGAAACCTCTTCAGTCAATACACTGGCTTTTAGATTTCCTCTGTTTCCTTTCACAGCAGCCTGTGGCTTCATCAGATGTGAGTAGCAGAACTGATCCAGCAGATCAGCGGGGGAGTGCCAGGCAGCAGTAATGTGGCACCAGGCAAGTTAGGATAATTGTGAATCTGCGGGGAATCTTCATTCCTTAGAGAGTTGCAGGTCTAATTGCCAAAAACAGGGACACGTCCCTAGTCCTGAAGTGGAAGAAACAAAGTCATTTGAATATGAATATGGTGGCTGCAGTGTGTTCTGCAGAAGCAGGAAGTCTGCTCTGAGTATAATAAGGCTTGTTGTAAAATCCAAGATTTAATTAATATCAGATCTCTAGATAATATATTCATACAATATACAACTTAATTTCTGGAAATGGCCTACACTACTTGGCGGCCACAAACTCGACACTAAGGCTGCCCACAGAGCCCTGTCCATCTGGTTTGACTTTTCTACTTGTGCCCCCTGATCAAGAGATAAAGTTTTTTCTTTCTAGAAAGAAACAGTTCTTACTTTCTGACTTTGAACAATATCCTTTCTCTTTGTTTATTTTCTCTTTTTACTGTCTTAAATGCTTTATAACAAAGTCATTTTTTCCTCATTTTTCATTTTTTGTTTGCTTTTCCCACTTTACCTAGCAATTGTGTTACTTCAATTTAAAATATGAATATGCTGATGTTTTCAATCATCCTCTTTCAAAAGAAGAGATAGGGTTTGATAGATTTTCCTAGTGTCAGAAATCCATTTAGCAATATGTTGAAAAAAAAAATGTACCATTGATTAGACTGGATTTTTCATGTCATTCTTATAGTTTCTATTTTTTACAGCTTTATTGAAGTACAAACTACATACAATAAAATCCAATAATTTTAAGTGTATATTTAGAAGAGTTCTGATAAATGTATAAAGCCCTGTAACCACTACCAAAATCGACATAGAGAACACTTTCATCACCCCAAAGACTTCCTTCCTGGCCCTCTGCAGTAAATCCTCTTTTCCTACTCCCTCCCCCAGCCCCTGAAGGGCCACTCATCTCCCTGTCACTACAGTCTGCCTTTTTAGAATTTTGTATAAATAGAATTATATTGCATTATGCTATTGACTCCGGCTTCCTTCACTCAGCTTAATGCTTTTGAGATTTGTCCACATCCAGTAGCTTGTTCCTTTTTATCGTTACATGTATCAGTAGTTTATCCCTTTGGTGAAATGGTTTTCCACTGTATGGGTCTACCACAGTTTGCTTATCAGTTTACCAGTTGATGGGCATTTGGATTGTTTTCGATTTGGGGCTATTACAAAGAAGTTTCTACAAACATTCCCATACAAGTCTTTTCGTGGATACAAGTTTTTGTTTCCCTTGGATAGATACCTGTGAGTGAGATTACTGGGTCATATGGTAAATAAATGTATGTTTAACTTTTTAAGGAACTTCAATTTTCCAAAGTGACTCTACCATTTTGCATCCCCCTAGCAATATATAAGAGTTGTGGTTATTCTACATAATTACCAAAACTTGGAATTAGCAATCTTTTTCACTTGAGTCATTATAGTGGTAATTTATGTGATTTTAATATGCATTTCCCTAATGAATAATGATGTTTACTTTATCTGAAAAGATCTTTGGATTCATTGATTTTTCTCTTTCTGTTGTCCATTTGCTGATTCACTGATTTCTACTTTTATCTTTTCTCTTCCTTCTGTGTACCTTGGTTTAATGTGGCCTTCTCCTTAATTCTTTTTTTTTTTTTTTTTTGCGGTATGCGGGCCTCTCACTGTGTGGCCTCTCCCTTTGCGGAGCACAGGCTCCGGACGCGCAGGCTCAGCGTCCATGGCTCACGGGCCCAGCCGCTCCGTGGCATGTGGGATCTTCCCAGACCAGGGCACGAACCCGCGTCCCCTGCATCGGCAGGCGGACTCTCAACCACTGCGCCACCAGGGAAGCCCCCTTAATTCTTAATTTGATTGCTTAATGTGAAAGCTTTAGATCTTTCTTCTCTTCCGTATAAACATATAGCATTGTAAATTTCTCACCAAACACTGCTTTAGCTGCATCACATAAATTTTGCTGTGTTGTGTTTTTATTTTTACTCACTTCAAAGTATTTTCTTTTTACCATGTGTTATTTAGAAGTACATTGCTTAATCCAGATATTTGAGGATTTTCCATGTATCTAGAAAATTGATTCTTATTTCCTTCCATTATAGTCAGAGTCATATGTTTTTAATTTTCAATTCTTTTAAATTTATTGAGATTTATTTTAGGCCCAAATCTGATGTATTTTCTTGAATGTTCCACATACAGTGAAAAAAAAACCTGTGAGTTCTGCTCTTTCTGGGTGGAGTGCTCTATATGTGTCAATTAGGTCAAGGTGGTGATAGCACTGATTTTGTTTACTACTGCATCCCAAGTACCTAGAACTGTCGGTTCTCTAAACATATTTGTTGTATGAATGAATAAACAAGTGAATACATGATCTATATCATGACTATAATTATTATTTTTATCCTCCACTCAGAATTCTAAATATGGGGCTGGCTGCAGAATAATCTCAAATCTTAACTAGTGCCTCAATCTCAATGGCATCCAAACAATCTCATATGAGCAGTAAGTTGAAAGGCCATTCAGATCTCATTTTCTCCCTTTTATGTCATTTCTAAATCTATCACTGCAGGGTTTACTGCATATCCCTGGTTATTTAAACTTCAAGAGATCGCAGATCATTTGCTTCTAGATGTAAATTACCTTTCAATAATGTTCTGAAAGGAAACATCCAGAAGAAAAGACATTAAATATATTTAAGGAGAGTCAGCACATATTTGATTTCAGGCTGGACTGCTGAGGATGGTAGGGGGGTGGCAGAAGGAAGGGAGTTGATGGCACTGAAGTTTTTATATCATAAGTACTTTCTTTAGAGATTGCAAATTTTTTAAAAATTAATTAATTAATTTTTTTTTTTTGGCTGTGTTGGGTCTTCGTTGCTGCGTGCGGGCTTTCTCTAGTTGCGGCGAGTGGGGGCCAGTCTTGTTGTGGTGCACGGGCTTCTCACTGCGGTGGCTTCTCTTGTTGCGGAGCACGGGCTCTAGGCATGTGGGCTTCAGTAGTTGTGGCTCACGGGCTCTAGAGCGCAGGCTTAGTAGTTGTGGCGCAAGGACTTAGTTGTTCCGTGGCATGTGGCATCTTCCTGGACCAGGGCTCGAACCTGTGTACCCTGTATTTGGCAGGCGGATTCTTAACCACTGCACCACCTGGGAAATCCTGATTGCAAATTTTTTATTGTACTCTTTCTTTACAAAGCTTTTCTTTCTTTGCCTGACCCTTTTAAACGAGATATTAGTCATGTTTGTGGTCCAGGAATAAAACTTGTAGTACTTGCAATCAAGATGATCAGTCTTTTTAGAGTAGCCTCACCATTCCCCCCAAAAGTTATATTTCATATTTATTTCTTTTCAAAATTCAGGCCAATCAACATTAATTTTATTTTGAGACTTTTACAACATCCTTGAAATCACTGTAGATATACTAGATGCCAGAAAGCCACGATTTCTGGATTGGAATTGTAACTGCTTTGTCATTGTGAAGCCTATTAACTAGAGTTATAGTTTGTGTAGTCTCCAAAAGTGGCGGGAGAGTTATATTTTTCTAAATTAATGCATCTAAATTAATCCACGTAAAATTTGTGCATTATTAATGTCCAGCTTGACTTTCTGTCATTTCAATTCTCTGAGAGACTAATACCTTTTTCTTCTTTTTCTTTTTTGACTCCCTACAAGGAAACCTTGATAGAAATCAAGTCTGTCCAGTTTTGTTAGTTCTTGCCTTAAGTATAAGTGCTATCTTTAAAATCATAGAGCCCTGCTTGCTAGTCTGAGGTATTGTTAATTAGGCCAAAACATGTCTTAGCCTGAGAATTCATCTGCATAATTTTAAGTTTTAATATGTAAGAAAGCTAGTCAAGAGAATACTATGTGTGGGTTTTTCTTTTTTTTTTGGTTAAACCTGTTGAAACTAATTTAACACAATTCTTTGTAAAAACTTTCCTCTACCTCCCTGAGATAGTTTAACTAGATACTGCTGTGAGTATGCAAACATTAACTGGACATTCTCTTGTATTTAGCTCATGGTCTCCTACACTTTCCCCCTCACTATTTCTTCTTTATTACTCCCACAGGTTACTACAACACAAAAGGGATTCTTTGTGGCTTGTTTTTTTAGGTAGTCAGGAAGAAAGATTCTGCTCTGGTATGAAGGAGAATTATTCCAAATCCAAAAAGAACTGCTCTGTTCTGAGAGCCTGAGACGGAGGCCATTAGTCACAGCTCTGGGGACTGACACTGCCCCACTGAGGAAGAAGTGGGTTGTGTGGGGACTTAGGCAACAGGGGCCCAAGCTACCATTCCCCAGGCTGCCACGGCACCCGGTGCTCCACTCAGCTAGAAAGCCAGCACGGACCCTGATCCCTCTGATGCCAAGAGGAGGAAAAACATGCTTCCTCTGAAAAGTGGGTTATAAATCATGGTGCAAGTCTATAGTAATATGGATCCTCTTTGTCACCTATACATAGGAATTCAGTTGGGATGTTCTGGGATGGTACCTTGAGTCCCTAGTGCCATCCTGCTTTTGAAAAACCTTTCACTTTTCAGTGTGCTTTCATTCTGAGGCTGCACAGGGCCACTGACTCATTCTGGCTTTAAGTGGAAAAGGCACTCCTCCCTAAAAGGCAGGTGAATGCAGCCCTGTGCAGGGCACTCTGCTTGCCCAGTGTCCTTATGTAGTAACAGCCTGCACAAGTGTGTATGTGGCTGCCCTGTAGTTACATCTATGACCATTACCCTAGGGTCATTCTTGGCAGGAAATAGTCTGTCCTGGATGTCTCTTGAGATCATCTCTGAATTGTGATAGTCAGCAATTACAGGAAAGTTACAGGACAGATAAATCTGGCAATTATCACAAGCGCCTCAGAGAAAGGCCATAATGTGTGGAAACCATGTCTGCTCTTTCTTTGGCCTTTCAGCTTAAATTTCCCTTCCTCAGAGAGGTCTTCCTCTATAGACACATCTAAAGTAGAGTCTCATGTTTTTTCTTCTTACAAGTGACAGTTACTGGATTTGTGTGTTTGTCTTATTACCTATGTTTTCAACTCTCTCCATGAGGTGTTCACAAATATACCCCCAACACAAAGCTACTACTTGACACAGAGTTGGCCTTTAGTAATACACCTTGAATGAAGAAATGTCTTTGGCAACCTCTGACAATGGCAAAGATGGGAGGTATGAAGGTGATCTAAAAGAACAAGAGAACAGAGAGTGAACAGCAGCTCTTTTTTTTTACACCAAAACTGTTTTATTTTTTATCCTCTTGTGCAGATTTGTTTATTCAGATTTTTTTAACATCTTTATTGGAGTATAATTGCTTTACAATGGTGTGTTAGTTTCTGCTTTATAACAAAGTGAATCAGCTATACATATACATATATCCCCATATCTCTTCCCTCTTGCGTCTCCCTCCCTCCCACCCTCCCTATCCCACCCCTCTAGGTGGTCGCAAAGCACCGAGCTGATCTACCTGTGCTATGCGGCTGCTTCCCACTAGCTATCTATTTTACATTTGGTAGTGTATATATGTCCATGCCACTCTCTCACTTTGTCCCAGCTTACCCTTACCCCTCCCCGTGTCCTCAAGTCCATTCTCTAGTAGGTCTGCGTCTTTATTCCCATTCCTGCCTCTAGGTTCTTCAGGACCATTTTTTTTTTTTTTTTTTTTTTTAGATTCCATATATATGTGTTAGCATACAGTATTTCTTTTCCTCTTTCTGACTTACTTCACTCTGTATGACAGAGTCTAGGTCCATCCACCTCACTACAAATAACTCAATTTCTTCTTATGGCTGAGTAATATTCCATTGTATATATGTGCCATATCTTCTTTATCCATTCATCTGTCAATGGACACTTAGGTTGCTTCCATGTCCTGGCTATTGCAAACAGAGCTGTAATGAACATTGTGGTACATGACTCTTTTTGAATTATGGTTTTCTCAGGGTATATGACCGGTAGTGGGATTGCTAGGTCACATGGTAGTTCTAATTTTAGTTTTTTAAGGAACTTCCATACTGTTCTCCATAGTGGCTGTATCAATTTACATTCCCACCAACAGTGCAAGAAGGTTCCCTTTTCTCCACATACTCTCCAGCATTTATTGTTTGTAGATTTTTTGATGATGGCCACTCTGACTGGTGTGAGGTGATAGCTCATTTGCATGAACAGCAGCTCTTGATCAGAGGGATACAATCTATTGGATATCCCGTACTCCAGGGGCTTTTCTTGACTCTTCTACCTTTTTACAGATAAGAGATGCTGAGCAGCTGATGTTTCATTGTTTGTTTTTAGCTGACATCCACTGAGAATGCCAGGCACTGTGCTAAGTGCTTTATTTACATATATTATATCATCCGACCTGCACAACAAGTACCTTACATGTAAGTACCTTACAAGTACTTACATGATTGGACATGTGAATGCACATTTGCATCTTTGAAAGTTTGTAATTTGAAGGTTTGTATGCAGGGGACTTACTGTATAACATTTCAATATATGCATATTGCACTGTAACTTAAAATTCATTATTCATTCAAACATGTGTGAAGGCCTAGGTGACAGGGAAGAAATAAAGGTAAGTCAGTCGACACCAAGAGGTTAAAAATCTAACTGTGATTATTTAAAACAAGACCCAGATATAATGGAATATTTTGATCTTCTGTTTCAAATCCTAATACCCAGCTTCCCTTCATTAACCAATCTGACATATGGACCTCCTACCCACAGGACCTGAGCTTCTATTCCTCTGTGTCCTGGTGATGGTTTGGTAGCTTAGCTTGCACGTGAAGAGAACACAGGCACAGGGTAGGGGACAGAGGAGCACTGAGGGGTAATCCATTCCCCTCCTCCTCTGCCTCCCTGGCCCCAGCAAATGAGAAAATTCAGGCAACTCAGTCTGTGACTTTTCCAGGTCTGAATGTGGGGTAACATGCAGACATATATGATTCACCAATTTTTTTACAATCTTGTGTACTACAAAGATATGGCTGAAGACAAACTCAAGTTTAAGCTGCATTTTATTTTGTAAATGTTTTGTAAAGTTGTACTTAATTTTTTTTTTTTTTTTGGGGGCTGCCTTGCATGCAGCATGCAGGATCTTAGTTCCCCGGGCCCATGGCATTGAAAGCACGGAGTCCTCACCACTGGACCGTCAGGGAATTGCCATACTTCATGTATTTTAATTCCCCTTGGTTATTATCCATGCTAGGCAGAAAGTATTTAAAATCGCAAAAAAACTTCTGTCTGCACCTTGAGGCCTACACCACCAAACATTAAGAATGGTTCATCTTTTAGGAAAAAAATGGGGAAAAAAATAGAGCTCTTTCAGGAAAAAAAAAAATGAAAATTGCTTACGCTGCAATTTGAAGTCAACCATGCTACTCTTCTTCAGGTTGTTTTTGGTCACTATACCTTAATTGTGTGCAGTCAAGATGAAGATGTCATTGGAGATAAATGTTTTCTACATGATCCTGAGCAAGACCAAGCAATTTATTTCAGTTCAGCAAACATTTATCACAAGTCTAGGACCAGGCTAGGCGCTATAGGCAGAGAGTATAAAGAGTAGTAGAATCTTAATAGGAAATGACTATGTTATAGAGTAGAACGATTATGTAAACGAGAGAGGAGATTGCAGCTGGTGAGGGTGTGGGTGTGGGAGGAGAATATGGTAGAGCTGGTGCTAGGAATTGGTGTACAATATCATTTCAATGAAAAATTCCTCCAGACCATGACCTCCTCGAAGGCAGCAGGCAGGACTGTATCAAGGGTCACTGGTTTCTGTTTGGGGCATTACTTCTCTCCCACTCATGCTTCTCCCTTCCAGCCCCACTTCCCTCACCAAAAGAAGAGATCAATGCAAGGGAAAATTCTTTCTCTTCAAATGCAAAATGTATTATTTGGCTGAGGGCCAATAATGTAGACAAACCATCCACAAAATATAGTGAAGGTAAGGGCATAATTCACGCTATGAGAAAGTGATACAAACCTTTTGAGATTTCAAAGAATCATTCACAGGACTAAAAAAGGAGGGGGAGCAAGTAAAGCAGAAAAGCCAGGATATGTGTGTTGCCAGTTTAGTACAGTCATGGTGTTATAAAAGGATCCACCCAGATGACCTTGTTTTATTTATTTAATCAGTTAATCACACTCTCTCCGAAACTTTTGGACACAAGTGCAGAAATAAAGGTATTCATGAAGTCAGACTTGCATTTGCCAGGAAGTAGTAAAGAATGTCAATTTAGTCTCTGCTACCTGGGCAAGTCCTAAGGGGAAGATGAGCTCATGAACGCGTACACAGATCATTACAAGGCTGAATTAAAGTACATTAAATATGAAAGTCGGATATGAACCCCTGAGGGTTATACAACATAAAAAGAATAGTTGAAGAATGACCTGAAGCTTTAAAAGGGGGAAGAGTTACTACTCGCTCTTCAAGGAAACACATATAAAGCTTAGGATTTGAAAACCGTAGTTCTCCAGCTGATCTAAATGAATGTAAATTGAGGGGGAGGGCCTTCCTTTATCCTTCCTTTTGTGGTCTCCACAGGCTCTGGACCCAACCGGACCCTATAACTCTTACCTGAATTGGATAGAGCTGAAATAAAGAGGTAAACATCCTAAATCATCCACTGAAACCTTCTTGAAAGGGTAAGTTTGATTTATTTACCAGTTTTTAAAAATGATATAGTTACTTAGCAAAGTATATGCCGTCGGCTAAAACGTTGAACATTTATTTTAATATTTCATTTTTGGGTAACACTGTCTTCGGTATGCCCCTCCTCCAGCCCACCAGAAGTGTCACATTCAGGGAGTGTGCTGTGCTATAAACCTTTGGCATATTAATGAATTGGTGTCACTAGGGGACTCAATGGGGACCAAAAGTTTAAACTTTAAAGACTTTAAAATAGAATAAAATGGCTGCCAATTAAAATGAAGAAACATGAAAATTCATACAAAGGAATAGGAAAAAAATGTGAATTAAAGTCAAGACAATGCCGAGACTATGGAAAGCATTAAAAAACGGAGAAGTAGGAATAGGAAGGAGAGTTATGTGCAAAGACAGATTAAAGAACTATAATGTGGACAGGGGATTTTTTTTTTTTTTTATGCAGGAGTCAGTTGAAGAGTCTCAAAAATAATCCGAAGTGATTGAAAAGAGGTATTTGGTCCAAAAACATGAACTAATATAGACATTTTTTTAAATTGAAGTATAGTTGATTTACGATGTTGTGTTAATTTCTGCTGTATAGCAAAGTGATTCAGTTACACATATATATATATACACATTATTTTTTCATATTCTTTTCCATTATGGTTTATCACAGGATATTGGATACAGTTCCTTGTGCTATACAGTAGGACTTTGTTGTTTAGCCATCCTATATATAATAGTTTGCATCTGCTAACCCCGAACTCCCCACTCCATCCTCCTCATGCCCCCTTCCCCTTGGCAACCATAAGTCTGTTCTCTATAGACATTCTTTTTGACAGGTAATGACTATGCTAAAAGTTGTGGAGAACCACAAAAGTAAACAGTGAGAGTAAACATTTTGGAATAATGAAGAAAACATTTACACTGCATAGGTATACATTATTAAAATTTCAGGAATGTCTGCTTACTGTAATAACTAACATGAAAAAAATCAGGAAGACAAAAATCTAGAAAGAAAACAATACTGATATGTTTCTTATAATCTCAGAAATGGACCTAACCACACATATTTATAGTTAATGGAGATGAAATGATTACTTAAAAGTGGGTTTAGGCTCACAAGCAAATTTATCCTAGAGAATTCTGAAGCCAAAACTCAGCAATCACAAACCTGAAAACCTGGATGATTCTACCTGACAGACCAATGAGCCTCCAATATTGAAAGAAGTCCTTTTATTCTGTGGTATAATTTCAAATTCTTATTTACTCTACATTCAGCAAACTGAGAATCCTACTAGTAAAAAGTAAATAACAAAGCACACCACCTTGGAATTCTGCATGTCTTTGACTGCAAAGAATCTTTAGCAATACTGCAACTAAAGACCCAGGTACAATTCTTTCAATAACAAATTCTGACTTAATTTGAAAGTAAATAAACTAATTTCAGACTATACGTTTCAGAAGGAATAAGGCATTAAGAATTTAAATCTTGTTCAGTGCTTTTCTTCCACAGAGACAAACTAAAATGAGATGGGGGAGAAAAGTCCTGTAAAGAAAAAGTATTCAGTCAGCTTTTGAGTTCTTTGGTGTAAAGAACTGGTCATCAGAGTGAGATTTTACTAATCCTTGGATTCTGGTCTGCTCATTTAGTTTCCATCTTGTATAAGCAGAACATCATGTATTTGCATGTTCCTTTATTTGAAGTGATTCCACGTTTAGGGTCAGTTATACCTTGAGAGGCTTTGTGCTTGCTTATTATTCCTGGTAAAACAGAAATATTAGCCAATGTGCCTTTAAAGCTTAAAAGACCAGCAAATGTAATTCAGTATCTAAGTTTTTAAATTCTTTTGGTTATCTTATTTGGCATTTAACCGACCTTTTTACTAACTTCACTTTTTACTTAAATGAGTAAATTTTATTTTTTCTGCAGGTATTTGAATCCATAATGACAATTTTGTAGATGCTTACACATGCTTTGAGAAAGTGTGTTGTGTGTGTTCATAACTTAAAGAAAATCAACATCTGTCTCATGTGCACCAATTTAGAAGCATTCACCTAACACATCGAGGTATTATTCTATGCCACAGAAACGATGAGTCATCAGCCTCTGCCCTCAAAGACATGACCATCTATTTTAGCTAATTTAATTTACAATTTATGTTCTTTCCATAGGATGAAAGATTAATAAGCTCTGCGTGTACTGAGTAGGCACCTTGCCTGAGCAGTTAGGAGATAAAAGGATTTTGAAGTCAGATGGACCTGGGCTTGAACCCTGGCTGTGCACACTTAAGACTTTTGTTCCTTGGAGGCTGAGATTTCCACTTATAAAATGTGGGTGCTGATTTTTAGCTTACAGAGGTGTCAAGAGGGTTAAGTGTGATAATGCATATAAAACACCTATCACGTAGATAAGCCCTACATTTTTAGCCTCCCCCGCCCCCGTATATGTTATTTCAATGAAATGCTCAGCTTTAACATTGTCTATAATTCCCTCCATTAATTTTGGTCTAGGATTTTAAAATAATTTCGTAAATGCAACCAGGTTGTAATTGGAGTACTTTGGGAGGTGAATGAGGCGCAATCTAGTTGTTTAAAATTCAAAGACCACATAGGAATGCCAGAGCATGAAGCTCAAAAGCCCAGCCACAACCCTTCACACATCTATCACCAGTCACAGCCTCCGCTGTTAGAAATGATCTGCCAGGGCTGGGAGTGTCCCTAGGGAGAACAACAGGAGAAGAGGATTCATCGTGTTTCTAAAAAACCTGGAGAAAAGTGGTGAAGGAGATACAGATTTGTTTTGCCAGTGTTCTATTTAGAAAAGAAAAAAAAAAGGGCACATAAATTACATCGATAGAATTTGACTAGAAATAAATATTGGGACTTCTCACCCTTCTGCCCCCAATTTACCAGATCCATTGTGTAGTTTTTCACGGAGAGAACACAAAGGGAAGTCCTTTCATTCCTAGCCAGCTCTTTGCCCATAGCCCTCCTTCCTTTTCCCATTCTGTTTAATCGAGTTGAACCATAAAGAAAGTAAACTTGAGGCCAAACTTTAATTCTCTACCTGAAACCCAGATAGTCGGTTTCCTCTTTGTCCTACTGGTCACTCTTCGAAACAATCTCCCTCAAAAGAGAATCAGGGTACTTCCTACAATGATTGGGGAGACAGAAGGGTGTCCCTAATCAAGAAATTCTGAAACTTAACTGAAGTCCTCAAACCCTACTAGTCTGGGGGGGAGACTTTGTCATTCTTTAATTCTCCTCTTTCCACATTTCATGCCTAATGATTTAGGGAACGTTAAAAAAGCAAACCCTGGATGAAGGGTTATTTTCCTGTATTTTTTAAAGTGGGACCATCTCTTTCATTTTTGTTGAATCTATTGGTATTTTGGTGGAGGCTTTCTAGCTTGTTTTTCTTCCTCCACTGTGATTTTCTTTTAATTTCATTTAAGAAAATTTAAATTGCAAAATAACGTACACAAAGTGCACAAATCTTAACGTATAGATAGCCCAGTGAATTTTTTTTTTTTCGATACGCGGGCCTCTCACCGCTGTGGCCCCTCCCGCTGCGGAGCACAGGCTCCGGACGCGCAGGCCCAGCGGCCATGGTTCACCGGCCCTGCCGCTCCGCGGCATGTGGGATCCTCCCGGACCGGGGCACGAACCCGTGTCTCCTGCATCGACAGGCGGACTCTCAACCACTGCGCCACCAGGGAAGCCCCCAGATAGCTCAGTGAATTTTTATATATTGCTATACCTGTATACTTCAACCAGAACAAGATCTTAGGATATTTTTAGCACTCATGGAAGGCTCCCTGGTGTCACTTTCCATTCAATTAAGCCCTCCATGGTAAACAGTCTTCTGACTTCTAAATTTTGCCTGATTTTGAACTTCCCATAAATGAAACCATAACTGTGTACTTTTTTGGCATATGGTTTATTTTGAGCAAAATTAAGTCAGTGATATTCATTCATACTGTTCCATATATCAATAATTTTTTCTTTTGTTTTATAGTATTCCATTGTGTGAATATACCACAATATATCTTTCCCTGTTGATGAATATTTGTGTTGTTTCCATTATTTGGCTGTTTTTAGTAAAGCTGCCTTGAACATCTCCGCTGTGGATTCTCAATTTTCTCCAGGCCCCTTCTCTGTAGGATTGTGATGAGTAGAATTGTGGGGAGGATTTACATGCACAAGTTAATCTTGCTCCAGGTTCATTCTTCAGATTACTTTGGTACGAGGAAGGAAGGAAGGAAGGGAGGAAGGGAGGAAGGAGAGAGAAAGAAAGAAAGAAAGAAAAAGAAAGAAAGAGGGAGGGAGGGATGGAGGCAGGAAGGAAGGGAGGAAGAAAGAGAGAGAAAAGGAAAGAAAGGAAGGGGGAAGGAAGGAAAGAAGGAGGGAAATGTGTAGGGATGTTAGTAAAAAACAAACTCATAATTCTTTGCAATGGCTAAATAAGTAACGTTTCCATGATTACAGACTTCTTTACCTCACTTTTGGAAATAATCCATGCCCTCTTGAAATTACTTAAAGAGCTTTGACATATCCCTTTAAAATGTGATAAAGTCATAGTGTCAAGTGCAAGTTCCAGAGCCAAGTTCACTAGGAAGGTTGGTTGACTTTTGAGTATATTTCCTAAAAGGTTTTTGTTTTTTTAACTTCATGAAGAGTCCAAACAGTTGAACAAATCCCAGAGACTGAGGAAAACAGTGAAATGCAGTTTTAACTATTCACGCTTTATGACGCTCCATTGCTGACTCTTTATCTTTTGATTCCTTATTCCACTTCCCCTAGATTTTTCTGCTTTTGTTGTTACTTAATTTGCTCCCTCAAATGTGAAAAGTCATCAGACATTCAACTTTTCCTTTGAGCCCTAGAATCTACTACGTTAATAAGTTATCTAGACAATTACCTAAACACCATCCCTTTTCAACTTTTATATATAGATCATCTTAGAAACTGGTCAGTTAAAATAATCAGTGCATGGTAAGTAGCAAATTAATTTTCAACAGTTTTTTCTTATTAGAGATTTTCCTTTCTATCATTAAGATTAAGGCTAGTTTTTAATTGTGTGTTCATTTTGGGAATGTTGGCTATTTTTAATTGTGTTCTTGTTTAGTTATGGGGAAATATGTTCTTTGTAACATCATCACTCAGTGTTTGAAGTCAGAGTATAGTCATTTTCAATTAAGTTCATGCCAAATGATGATTGAGAGATTGCCTGAGAAATCAAATTATATCAAGCCAGAGAACCTCCTAAGAGAAACCACTTGGTACGGTAGAATAAATTGCAAATGATATGAAAATAGTGACAAATGGCTGTGCAAACATGGCAAGCCAAATTCTGGACGTCAGTTCTTTAACCAAGAAGTGTTAATCTAAAAACAAACAAACAAAATTTGTCAATCTCAGGGTTTTAACAATCATAGGTAAAAATTTTAAATGTGATTAGAATTTGCCTATGACATTTACCCCCAGCATTTAGGGCTGTATGAGTGGAGCTTCTTTGAGTGTTTTGCCTCACCACTCATGCTGGAAACAGTTTTATTTAAAGACAGAATGGAAAGTATATAGGTCAAAGTTGAGAGAGAAAAGGTTAAGTATTTGTGTTAAAGGCGGTGGCCATAGAACTGCATTAGATAAGTATATGAAAGGCTCGTTCTTTGTTACATTGCTTGGAAGGACATTTTTGAGTCTGCTGTGTCTTCTTTAAAAACCACATTAGCAGCTCCATCTGGGAAAGAGTTCTCTGTCCTAACCAACATTCCAAGGCCAACTAGCCCTTTGTTAGCTCTGTAGTTCTGGGCTCAGAAAGGCTGAAGTGATAAAAATATAAATTGTGATTCTATTAAGGAAAAAATATCTAGCGAGAGCTGGTTTTAAATTCCTGTGATAGTGTTTAGCTTGTTCAAGGTTCGCATTCAACATTTACAATTGGCTCAGTGTTATGGAGGAGAAACCTGTTGATACAGCTCCTTTAAGTGCGATGGGTTTCAAAACAACCCTGCAGATAGCACACATTCCTGTGGTGGGAGTCCGAGGGCGAACCGAAAGCCTTCCCCATTCATTCAAAGAAGGAGAAAGAAACTGAACTTACCTCCCAACAGGTGAAGTTAAGCACGTCCTGTAAGTGGATTGATTTGTTCTATAAATCGAAGTTCTGTTCACAGGGGCCTTAAGAAATATGCTTTCTCACCCGATACCCTTCTATTCCCCCACCTCACCCTGACAGCCCCCAGGCTCACTGCTGGGAAAATATTTATTTCTTCTTCAGAGATGCCTTTCTTCCGCCTTGATTATAGTATTTTTTTTCTTTCTTTTTAGCTCAAAAGGAGAATTTTCCCCCCTTTTCATCCTGCGTGCCTTGTCTGATACATTGTTTCTCTTTTCTTTTGTTACTATGCTCCTGCACATCTTACAAATGTGAGTTTTATATCAAAATAATACAAAATAAATGCATGCTTTAAAATAATAAAGAAATAGTACAGCTCTTCTCAGTGATTATATTCTATGAGCATTTAAACTTTTGAAAGTGCTTAGAAATTTCTTTTTAAAAAAACTATCAAAAAACTTCTTACAGAAACTCATTTTGTGAAGTTTTTTACTTTTGCTCTTATGGATTGTTTATAAAAAATACCTAGTGTGTTTCAGAAATATGCATATTTTAGTGTAGGGGAGGTTCAATAGTTTAAGACTTTAGACTGATTTTTCATTTGCAATTAATCTGTACATTTATCCATAGAGTGGTTTTTATATAATTTTCAGCAGAGGTAGATAAAAACATTACTCAGTGCAACAACTTAAAAAAAAGAATAACATAAGAGTTGCTGATACTATGCTTTGAAAGCCATGTCCTAGTATTGCCACTTAAAATTTTGGAACTGTTCTCCGACTCTGTAGCAAAGTAGAGGCTTTCTGAGGTGTATCTTTACCTGTTCTGAATTCCTCCCCTTCCCTGTGTTTGGCCCCCCAGTCTCAGTGGTTCTTGATATTCAAAGACAGGCTCCTGAGCTGCTGACAGTGTCTAGTTGGAGCCATGGGCTGCTCTGACTCATCCACACTTTTATCTTCTGAGACCATTCATTTTAGGAGCAGTGACATCAGTTTTCCAGGAGGCTGGCTAACTAAGACTACCACTGAAGGAATGAAGTTAAAGGACTTGGAATAGCACCTGATTCATAGTAGGAGCTCTATAGGCATTCGTTGGACAAAAGTTTTCAACTCTTTCTTTCGTGCCAGTTATATTTCTAACCAGGTCATGAGGGAGTGAGTTTTCTTTTTTGTTTGTATTGCAGTTATAACCCTGGCTTTGAAAATATTGTGACTTGACATGGTCCAAATTAAGTAAATAAGTTTTACTCTAGCATTCCAAGCCCTCCAAACTTTCCTAGCTTTATTTTCAACATACCCTTTATTTTATTATTAATTTATTTAAATTTTATTTATTTATCTATTTATTTTTGGCTGAGTTGGGTCTTTTGTTGCTGTGCGCTGGCTTTCTCTAGTTGTGGCGAGCGGGGGCTACTCTTTGTTGTGGTGCGCGGGCTTCTCATTGTGGTGGCTTCTTTTGGTGCGGAGCATAGGCTCCAGGTGCGCGGGCTTCAGTAGTTGTGGCACGTGGGCTCTACAGCACAGGCTCAGTAGCTGTGGCGCACAGGCTTAGTTGCTCTGCGGCATGTGGGGTCTTCCCAGAGCAGGGCTCGAACCTGTATCCCCTGCATTGGCAGGCGGATTCTTAACCACTGCGCCACCAGGGAAGCCCTCAATATACCCTTTAAATTTTGCTTATGGGAGTCGTGAGGGAGGGCTGCTGAGCTGGTGGTGCTCCAAAATCCCTGCCCACCTAAATGAGAGCAGAGTTGCATATTGAACTTTGCTGCACACACGATATTGTTGACTGGGATGGTTTAGCTGAGTGAGAAAATTTAAGTAAATAGCCAAAATCTGCATTGAAAAACTTCTGCCTTAAAACAATCTAAGCCTTAGACAAACTCCACTAATTCACCATTCCCTCCTTAGCAAGTTGGGAGGACCCAGTCACCTTTTGATGGGTTCTACCTAATTTCAATTACTTGCATTCTTGCCAGCAGTATAATTGGAAAAATTAGAACATTTACAACTAGTGGGTATGCGTTTCCTCTGGGAAATGCCGATACTACTTAATGAATGGTCACTCCCTTGGAAAAGGACAAAGTTCTCTAGAGCAGAACTTCTCAAACTTGACAGTGTATACAAGATTCACTGGAGATATTTTCACAGTGCAGATTCTGATGCTGTAAATCCGGGTTGGAGCCTGGGGTTCTGCATTTTTAATGAGTCACAGGTGATGAAAATGCAGCTGGTCCACACTGTTCTTACCTGGGCAGTTTTTTAAAACTGTAGCTGCCTGGGTTCCTCCTCCATTTTATCCTCTTATCCCCTTCCTCACCTATGTTTCTAATTGAATCGGCCTGAGTTATGGCCTGAGCATGGCGATTTTTTTTAATCTCCCAGGTGGTGCTAGTATACAGCCAAGCTGAAGAACTTCTGGATCTTGTTTTTAATCAGTTTCTACTTGACAATCCATCACTTACACGCATCACCTGCCCGGCTCCTGTAGGCATTTGATTTTCTGCATTAAAAATACCCCATCCTTTCTTGAAGAAATCACATCAGTCTTTCAAAACCCCTTTTCAAATATTACTGCATTTTTCAGATACATAATACATTAAAAAAATTCTTCCGGCAGTCACCTTGCCCTAAGTCCCATACAACTTTATTTGTTATCCTAAGGCAAGGACTGGATTCTGCCTTATAATTATACGTCTATTTATCTTAACCTCCCTAGTTGATAAACTACCTAAAGGCAGACATTGTCTCACCACTTTTATCTTCCCCTGTGGTTTCCCAAGCAGGGCCCCCGCACGGTGCCCTGAACACTTGTGTCTTCACTCAACAAACTTTCATGAGCTGATGTGCCAAGCAGCCTGAGCTATGGTGAGACAAGCAAAAGCAGACAACTTCCTCTCCGCCTCTAGGAGCTTCACAGTCAAATGAGGGAGACAGATAGTCACAAATAATTTACAAAAACTAGCATAAGAGTTCAACCAAGACTTGAGGGAATCTGAACTTTTCCAGATTGGAAAGAAAGTCTTTTGGAGGAAATGATTAAGGCCTGAAGCGTGGCTAGGTGGAGGTGGGGAACGAGGGTAAATAACATTTCAGAGAGAGAAAACTGTAGCATTTGCATGAGTTTTCAAATAAATTAAAAAATTTTTCAATTAGAAAAAGTCTTCCTACCCCATCCTCTGTCCACCCAGGTCCCCAGAGAGGTGCAAACTATTATTAGTGTCTGGTGAATCCTTTCAGAGTCTCTTTAAGCATGTTCAAGCAAATGCACAGTAAGCACTATCTTTTCACCTCTGAACCGTGCTTTTTCCTCCTTAACAATTTGTATTTCTTCTCATTTCAGTACAGAGAGAGCTTCCTTATTTTTCATAAGAAAACACTTGTCTTAAAGCTGAACATTATTTTATTGTGTGCATGTATTAACTAGTATATCCCCAATAGTTGGATTGCTTGCAATATTTTGATACTGCAAACAATGCCGCAATGAATAATCTTGTAATTTAGACGTTTTTCACATATGAAAGTAGATCCGTAAGATCATTTACCAAAAGGGAAATTGTTGACTCATGACCACATGCATGTGTGATTTTGAGAGATATTGTTAGATTGCCTTCCATAAGTATTGTATCATTGTACATTCTCACCAGAAATATGAGACCCCTTTTCCTTACTGCCTCCCATTAGTATGTTATCAAACTTTTCAATGTTTTTCAGATCTAATGGGTAAAAATAATGATGTCTTAATAGTTTGAATTTCTCTTATGAGTGAAGTTGAACATCTTATGATACTTTTAGGAGCCATTTACATTTTTTTTTCTGTAAACTTCCTGTTTTCTTATTCCTTGTCCATTTTAATATTCAGTTGTTTGGTAATTTTCTTGTTGATTTTTAAAAGCTCTTTATGTTTTAAAGATATTACACTTTTTTGATGTGAGTTGCTAATGTCTCCCAGTTCTTGGCATTTACTTACAGTGTTGTGCAGTTTTTTGTTTGTTAGTTGTTTGTTTGCTTGTCTGTTTTTACCTTACAGTTGATTTTGGTTTTGACAGAGTTAAACTTATCAATCTTTCCTATTTTGATTTCAGTATTTTAAGTCATAGTTAGAATGGCCTTCCCTGCTCCAAAACTATACATGAATTCTCCCATGTTACATCCTAGAACATTTATAGCTCTGCCTTTTTACATTTAAGTATTTGATCTTTCTTATACATTTGGTATGTGACATAAAGCATGGATTTGAATGTTTTTGTATGCCCATCCACTGTCAGAATACCATGTATGAAGTAATTTTTTTAAAAAGAGAACTGTGAGAGCACTGAGAAAGAGAAGAAAGACTCAAGTCTAAGAGACCAGTTCTGATGAATTGGGAGATTGGGATTGACATATATACACTAATATGTATAAAATGGATAACTAATAAGAACCTGCTGTATAAGAAAATAAATAAAATAAAATTCAAAAAAAGAAAAGAAAAGAGAGACCAGTTCTAGGGAAATAAAAAGTCATAGGGTACCAAAGCACATGAAGGGTTAGGGCAATTTAAACATTCAATTTGTGTAGCAAAATGGCCATCGTTTCCATTCCATTACCACCAACTCTTCTCGGTAGACATGACCTTCTCCTTAGAGCATTGTTTCAGGCAGCCACTTCCAAGTAACCAAAATGGACACATTTGCCATCCTTAATGCAGGGTTTGATTTGGGAGGAATAGGGAAGGAAGAGAAGTGACAAGAGAAGGGGCTGAAAAGGCAGGAGATGTCAGGGTCTTGAATGCATATTAAACAATGGAGACAATGTGATTTTTTTTTAAGGCAAAAAATGACTTGGTAAGTGTTTTGAGAAAGGAGGGAATGATGGATTGAAGGAGAGAAATCAAAAGCTATTGTAGTCCAATCCAGAGATGCTGAATACCTGAACTCGGGTAGTAGAGTGAAATAGAGGGGAAGGGCCATATTTAAGAGGTAACTCAGCAGAAGTTGTAAACCAATTAGCTATATGTATGTAGTGAAAGAGAAGCTAGAATAAAAAATTATTGATCCCTCAAACTTGGGCATGTAGTAGTGCTGAGACCTAGACAGAGAACTTAGGAGGAGGAACAGATTTGGGGATGAAAAGACAATAAAAAGAATGAGTTTGATTTTAAGCTTTTAGATATCAATACTATATTTGAACTCTTTGCATTTGCCTAGCACTGGGCTAAGACTATGATGTATTTAGGACTAGAGAGAAGATTTAATGTTGATTCATACAAGGTAATTACATGAGGAAAGAAAATACATATAGAGAAGCTGGAAAATGACAAGTTTGGTCTATGAATTCCCAGTATGAAAGATGACTGCCTCTGAAATTGTCAGAAAAGATGGACTTGGCAAGTAGAGCATGTAATAATAAGAACAACAAAAGCTGATACAAGTCTACATAAACTAGAACAGGAGGCATGAGTCAGTCTTACAATAATATTTTAGCATTAGTTCCACTTGCCAGTCCCAGCATATTATGTCTGAGCTTGGGCTCCAGGACTTCAGGCATAAAAATCCTAGAGAACATTCAAAAAGCAAGAAAGATAATTAAAGGGTTAGAAATAGCTGAGGCATGAAAGTGTACTTGAGTTGGATTGGAGAACAGGAGAACAAATGGGGACTCCATTCACAATAGGTGAAGGCACTAAAGAAATAAGTATTTGCCCAGAGGTCAGAAAGGGAGTAAACTGTAAATTGATATGCATGAGATAATGGGATAAAACTTCCTGAGATAAAGGTTAAGTATTAGATGACCCTTACGTTTGGTAGTTCAAGTTACCTGGAGGTTGTGAAATCTTCTGTCTATGAATCTTTAAAGCATGGAGAGCATTTAGCAAACACTCTGTACTTAAGGATCCAGTTCCTGATCCTGTCAGCAAAAATCCAGCACAAATCTTGTGCAGGTGGCTGCCATAAGATCCCTCTTCTAGGAGGTCATCTCCACCTTCAGTGCCCCTTCAAGAGCCTTTCATTATTTAAGGACTATTTTTGAATGATACATGTGAGACAGTAGTTTGGGTGCTAAGGAAGGGGGGGAGGTGAACAAAACAGAAGAAAGAGTGTATCCAAAGTTGACAGAGTGTGGCCCTGCATCAGGTACTGAGCAGCTGGCTGCCCACTTCTAAAACCCACCCTCTTGAAAGTCGGCCTCATGCCACAGTCCCCACTTCCTGAATCCTTCCTCTGTTTCCTCCCAAATTCCTCCTGAATCTGGTATCTCAGAGGTCAGTGCAGGGCACTGGAGCGTCGTGCCTGCTCCAAAAATAAGAAGACAATTCAAGAGTCTGGATTTAATATTTTTCAAATAGAGCACAGACTGTCTGTAGTTTTAGTTTGTCTCAGAATCATTCAAGACGTAATTTATTCATTGGGCTTACTTTTTTCCTTTTGACTATCTGGTGTCTGACTGTCACTAGTGAATGTGACAGCATGATGCTCAATGATGGTGGTTACTGGAGATATATTTTAATAAGAGAGTGACTTATTTTAATTGCTCAGATAGGCAAAATCAGAATATACATCACTTAAGTAGTCTGTTTATGTAATACATGTAGATATACCATGTATTTTTAGATGTTTAGTAATGCAAAATACTTGGAAGGAAAGCTGCTACCAGAATATATGTTTAGAAATTAGCTGAATGTTGTTTAAAGGCATATGTAGAATTGGAAATTGATTGCCATATGGATTGTGAGTTCTTTGATTTCTTTGAAGATAGTGTTTGATGGAGTTAGTGTCCTTGGTACTGAACTCAGCATAAAAGCACAGGGCTGTCTCCATCTTTGTAGAAGTCAACCATGCAGATTTAGAAGCTACCTATAGGACAGGAAGACATATTCCTCCCATGACTTTTATTTACAGATGCTTTGAAGCATCCCCATATCACTTGATTCAATTCTCCAGATAGAGGACCTGGCAGTAGCAGAAGGATTAAGGAGAAAAGTTGCAGGGCCAGCACAATTGGAAAGATCATTTTACTGGTAAACTTTCCGGCGATTCAGAGATATGCAAACTAACCAGAATAAATTTGTAGCAAAAAGTATGAAGTGACCCAGCACTGGAACAGAGTTTGGCTTGGAAATATAGCTATAACGGGTGGATTTTTTAACTGTACATGAATAGGCAGATTTGATGACTCTTGGAGAACAGAAAATATAAGGAGTGGGGGGAGGGATCCAGAGCATCCCCAAATTAATTGTGTTTTTATAGAACAATTACCTATGACCGTAATAAATCCAATGACCAACTTCCCAAGCATAGGAAAATATGCTAGGTGCTTTATAAACTTATCCTATTAAATCTTCATAGGTACTTTGTAGTGTAAGGAATATTGTACAGAAGAAAAAACTGAGGCCCAGATAGTTAACAATTTTCCCTACTTAGAAAATGGTGGTGCTTGGATTCAAATTCAAATCTATCTGGTTCCAAATCTGTACTCGTTCCTTATATCACATTGGTCCTTACTATTGTCCCTATTAGTGCACTTTTTACAAAACGAGTGATTTAGACTTTTCCTCTGAAGTTCAAGCATTCCAACACTCCCAGAACTGTTTTGGGTTAAGCAGACCTGCTAAAGTGAACTTTTTCAGTTTGAGGCAGTTAGATGACAACACCAAAACTGTTACTAGTCAGCCACGCCTCCCAGAAATGGGTCAAAGGGATATTTGAAGGACAGAGGGTTTAAAGAGAACTCAAGTGTTTGAAAGAGAAGTTGTAAATAAAGCCAAACAACAGTTTGGACATCACTGATGATATCTGAGTGTGAGAAATGAGCAAAAAGGGCAACAGCAGAGTTTAGGAAGGCTAAATCAGCTAAGCCCAGAAAACATAACTGAAAGAGATACAGGAAATTAAGGGTGAAAGTTTGTCTGTTAATGAATGATGTCACTTTCAGGTAGGATTTGAAATCCATTTGATAAAAAAGTCTTTTGTATTCAAGGGTGTTCTGCCAGATTACACAAGGACATGTGTTTTCTTGACATGATTGAGTGTGAGTGTTCTGTTCCATCAGTAATCTGACTTTTCCCCTAAGTGTAAGTTGCGATATTTAACTATTAATATTTCTGTTTAAGGTTTGTTTAGAATTGCTTCAGTGAACTTAGAAGTTTTTATAAGAACATAGTCTCCTCGCTCTCCCCTCATTCCCCACCACTCCAACCTCGTCCAGTAGTATATAATTTATCTAAATAGATTGTTTCGTAATGATGCATTTTTGTACTAGAAGTAAATGTGTCCTTTCGGGCTCAGTATACATTTCTTTAAACAAAAGAGGCCATATTAAACCAAGTATTTACTGTGAAGCAAACAACCAGTACTCCACACATACGGAGTCTTAAGGAGTAATTTTTATTTTGGCTCTACACTGCTAAAGTTAAAGGCAACCCATTAATGGCATGCTTTAGCTCTCAAAAAGAAGTTTGGCCCTGAAAAGAAAACACTTGGCTTTATAAAATGACTTATTATCAAATTTTAAATGGCGCAAAATGAACATATTATGTTCTATACCTTTATTTATATTGTGTTTTTTTTTTTGAATATTTTTTTAAATTTAGATAATCTCCAGAATACCTAAATCATATAAATATATTGTGTTTTTTCTCAGAAACTTCCTTTGAAAATGAGTCTGAAAACATTGTGAATATACTTTGTAACATTGCAAAAGTATTTCATCAAAGTAAAGATGTTTTAGTCATTCATTTAAGAAAAGCAAAACTCAAGCAAACAAGCAAAAGACCACGCATGCACATGTATACACCCTCGTAGGTATATTGACTGGGAAAAATTAGACCAAGGATTCAAAACGTAAATAAAGCTTTGTCATTTCCTGAAAATGTATACTCAGGAAGAAAATAAAGAAGGGAGATTATTCAGTAGTCCAAATCTGGTGACCCTTTCCATTGTATCCATCTGTGAAAGAAGGCCTGTTGTTTCCATGTACTGAAAATGCAAGATGTGGTGATTACCTACCCAGGAGGAGGGAAGGGTGGATGTTGTACTCATAAATTAGCAATTTATGTGACTATTTGAGAATAGTCATAATCTTTGTCCAGTAAGGCATTAGCAATTTAAAACTTTGCTGACAGCTCTGATCAGCCAGTTATATGAGTGCCCCGTCACCACTGCCCATCCCCATCCCCAAGCCATTTATGAAGTACCTATTGTGTGCAAGGCCCTGGGATGAGAGATGAATGAGGAAAATGCATGCCTAAGATAAGATCTTTTGCCCATCCTGGACTGATTGCTCAAGGACACCAGCAAAGCAGGGATATAAAAAATTGAAGAAAGCTCAGCAAAGATAAAGTATCCAAATTTCTACATACAAAAAATAACTGGAGAGAAGCTCAATTTATGTATGCATGTAAATTTTGTATTTTGCAGTTTACAGCTTGGTATTGACTTTATTTGAACAATACATGAGGAATCACAATCTTTTCAGAGCTCCAGCCCTCAAAAATTCTAAATGAGGCCCCGTCCTTGCCTCCCTTATCTTGAGGAGATGAAAAGCCTCTGATATTTTCTTCTGCTATGTACTCTTCCTTATTTTTTCTCTGGAGATAGCAGTCATGTGATCAGAAACGCTAAAATGTGTCAGATTCCCCTTGGGATAAGAAGGCCTCAGTCAGATTTAAGTAGTGAGACCCTGGCAGTAAAAAATCTAATTCTGTCTTGATGGTCTGACTGTTTAGTAGGGCTACTCTGCAATTTACCACTTCCTTCTTGATGGCTTTGTTCCTGAAGATTTGAGATGAGAGAGTAATGAACATTTTAATTTGACATATGAAAGAGAAAATAATACAAGTACTTATTTTCATGACCACAAAATATAGATTACTAATCTATATAATTTCTTAAAAAATAACCACAACAGCAACAACAAGCCTTCTATAATTCTGTGGAAATGAAAGTAAAAGAGCTTCCTTTTAAAAACAAAACCACTTCTGGATTTTGGGACGATTTTAGAGATTCTTATTGCAGGACATAGACAGTAATTAGAGAGTGTCAGTTGGAAAGTAACTGTGCAAAGTGCAGATGAGGGTGAAGTCGATGTCAGGGAAAATATCGTCAATGGGTAATAATTTCCCCAAAGAAAAGAGTTTTCTATACAGTTACTCATCTGTACCTCAGGCTCACAAACTGGCTGGCAAGTTTTAGTGGCAGGAAAATTGATAAATAGTTGTAGCCTGGAGATACAATTTCTCTCCTTGCACATAAATGTCTTCCCATATCCCTTGGCTGTTTTTATCTCCAAGCATTATTAATCTATGTTTCTTGGGAAAAATAAGTTCATGATGATGCATCAGTAAATTTTCAACACCTCAAAGATTGCCTTAAAATTATATTTTAAAATGTTACTTTTCTGAATTAAATTAAGGGTTAACTATTACCTAAGAAAGTAATCAAAATTGGGAGATTTAAACCAAGGATATATATGAATTCCAATTTCCTATGACTCTGGATAATTTATTTTTGATCCATCTCTCAAAAATTTGAAACGGTAGGTTTAGAAATCTGCATTAAAACAAAAAAAAACCTCCCTCTATGACTCATAATTACCATAATGATTTATTTAAACAAAATAGCTACAACTTCAATAATTGTCCATTCTGTTTTTAAATGGAGTAAACAGTGAAGATGCTCATTTAAATAAGTGGCCAGTTGATGTCATTCTGTGTAGAGAGAGGGCTGGTGATGTGATTTGAGCAGTACCAGCTTCCCACTGTTAGCAACGCACCCTAAAGGCAATTATATTACCCAAATTAACAAAACACAGAAGATAAAGTAACTACATGAATAGCTGAAGAGTGAGGAAGGGAGACTTCTAAGGACTTGCCAACTCTAACATTCTGCAATTCTCAGAATAATTTTTTTTATAACCCATAGCCAGACATTTCTTATACAATAAGAAATAAGACCAGGAAGGAATTGGAAACAAGACAGGTAGTAAATCTGAGAGAAGGAAAATGTACATCTGTATATAGTATACTGAATGGCTGGATGTATTGAGAAACTTTAAATACTGAGGGGCAGCCAAAACCCACTGGTTATCTTAGAGGGAAACAGCAATGCCACAGATGGGGGCAGACGGTTGTCAGTATTTGCAGACTTCACACTTCTGGTGGTGTCTGCTCTATGTACAGTCTATTAAGTGTGTTGTGGAAGAAATCTCCCTGTGAGTTAGACCTATTAAAATCAACTTTAGAAATGAACTTCTGGTATAAGTAACATTTACAAAGTTGTGTACATTGAGCAAGATAGGCAAAATATGAGCAAAATCAATGTCATGTCCACCTCGTTTACTAAAGTTATAATTGAAATATATAAGTAAATGTTTCAATGTAACAATTAAAGTGTACATTGGAACAATAAACATGTATGAGCCATTCATCATACATAAGAGAACCTTGAGGCAGATATAGATGAATAACACAGGCTCCAAACTGGGAGCTTATGATAGAATACTTGTACAGTTGATGAATTGTTTGTACTCTGAACATACAAGGTTCTCTCCATAAACATTCATATATCACAGACCCTCCATGGAGCATGAAACTGTAAACTAAAATGCTTGAATTCTTTGCTATTTAATTTATTCTTTCCTTAGAAAAGTTCAAGATAAATGATAATTGATTCACATCTTACATTGTTTTATATATGTATTTATATTTTAATAGTTGCTAAATTGTTGTGATCACCTTAACAGGCTCATCTTACATTCACTCAGTATTCACATCCACTTTCATTCATTACTCAATACTTAGTATTTATTATGTGTCAGGCACTGTGCTAGGCACTGGGAATACAAATTGAAGCAAATGGCCTCTGCCCTCATGAAACATATATTCTAGTGGAGAGACAAATACAAAATAAATAATCACAAATAATTCACTGCAAATTATGATAGGAACTTTGATGATAACATATTGGGCGGGGTATTGCCTAATTTAGATTAAGGGTCAGGAGAAGTCTTTTGAAGGACGTAAAAATTAAGCAGAGACCTAAATATATAAGGAGTTAGTCAGGAAAAATAGGGTAGGACAATTCCTCAAGTTTTCCAGGCAGAGGTCCTGGGCCTTCTTTCCATTCTACCCAGTTATTCTTGAGCAATCTTATCCAGCCCTGTGGTTTCATCTAAATACTGACAACTCCAAAATTTATTATCTGACTCACACTTCTCTTTGGAGCTCGACCTAGATATTCCATTACCCACTTGACATCTCCACTGAGATGTCTTTTAGGTATCTCAAACTTAAAATATCTCCAACTATTAAGTCTTCATCCTCCATCCCAACCTCCACATCCACCCCCTCCTCCAGTCTTCTCACTCTTGGCAGAAGATACCTCCGTCTATATAGTTATTCATACCAAAAACCCAAAAGTTACCCTTGATCCCCACCTCACCCCACACACATTCTTATCCAGGGTAGAGCCAAGTCTCATCAATTCTACCTCCAAAATGTATCTCAAATCTGACACTATTCTTGACATTACTTCTACACCAGCACCTTTCACTTGGATTACTGCGATGGCACCAGGGAGTTCAAACTGAACACCTGTGTCTGGATACAACTGCAGCTATGGAGCCACAGACTGAGCATGTCAGTCTCAGATTGGTGGAGGAGACTTTCACTTAATATTTTCCAGAGTATGTTATGACAGGGCTTTGCACTTATACAAGTGTCTTACAATTGTTTTTCAGATGGCTAGTAAGGCTACCAATAACTTGAAACTGATTTTTCCCTGTGGCACCCGATTGAAAGGGACAATTTGAAGAAGAAATACTTTCCGTACTGTTGCTGGAATAATTGAACAAGTTATTTCACTTGACATTTATTTTTAAAATGTCAAATTGAATCCCTGATTAGAAAATTCAATCTCTAATTAACACACCAAACATATCTTAATCCCGAGTTATACATATGCTTTAAAAAAGTTAAAGATGTTTTCTCAAAACACTACATTACTTCAAAGTTTAAAGAAACTTTTTTTTTTTTTTGCGGTACGCGGGCCTCTCACTGCTGTGGCCGCTCCCGCGGCGGAGCACAGGCTCCGGATGCGCAGGCTCAGCGGCCATGGCTCACGGGCCCAGCCGCTCCGCGGCACGTGGGATCCTCCCGGACTGGGGCACGAACCAGTGTCCCGCATCGGCAGGTGGACTCTCAACCACTGTGCCACCAGGGAAGCCCTAAAGAAACTTATTTTTAAAAATTATTATTTTTTTAAATATTTTGGCTGCTCCCCATGGCATGCAAGATCTTAGTTCCCCGACCAGAGATCAGGGATCGAACCTGTGCCCCCTGCAGTGGAAGCTGGGAGTCTTAACCACTGGACCGCCAGGGAAGCCCCTATTTTTTTTAAATGAGAGCAAATTGTTAGATGAATTTTTAATTTAATTCATGTAACCATAATTTACTTAAAAGCTGCTGATACCTTGTCTTCTGTTAGTACTTCAGGATGGTTCAATAAACATGTTACTGAATGGAAATAGATTAATCCTTGCTGGGTCTTTGATTTGGAGTTATCTCTGAAAAATAACCTTTGAAAACAATCTCAATTTGTGATTAAGAATATTTACCAGTATAGGAATTCCCTGGCGGTCCCGTGGTTAGGATTCTGTGCTTCTACTGCAGGGTGCACTGGTTCCATCCCTGATCCCTAGTCGGGGAGCTAAGATCTTGCATGCTGCGTGGCGTGGCCAGAAAAAAAAAAGAATATTTACTAGTGTATAATATCTATGTCCATTTGCAATAGGAATGTGGGGAAAGTATTGATGTCATCACAAGATGAATTTTACTACATTCCTTTTTTTTTTTGGCTGCGATGCATGGCATGTGGGATCTTAGTTCCAGACCAGGAACTAATTTATATTTATATAAATATAAATTATAAATATAATAATTATTATTATAATTATAGTAATTATTATTCCTCTATATTAGAGGAAGTGAATGTTGACTTCTACAGAGAGAGATGGTTATTTTCCTAAAGCCATTCTTTATACAGTAGACTAGATTTTCTTTGTAGAGGCAGGAACTCTGATCTTGGAAGGCACGAATAGCTGTGGGTCATTTCTGGTTTTCCACTGACACACAGAGGGGAAGTAAATAGGAGAAATAAATGAAATCTATTAATGTTAATTAATAAACATTAACATTAATAAATTAATGTTAATTTTTCCTATCTAGAAGACAGTTTGTTTCCCTTTTATTTCTTTGACTTATTTCCCCTTCTGAATCTCACAGTGTGATAGTCAAAGGTTAAAAAAATTGAATTAGAAATCTTCAAACCCACATATAGGTATCAAAAGATAGGCCTGTTTTATCTTGAAAAGAACTCTTTACTGTAACCTGACAATTCACAAATATATTGTTACTTCTCTTACTCATGACCACATCTCCAACTTTGGTGGTACAACATTTGTTGTGTTAACACAGAATAATGAATACTTCCTTACTGGTCTACTACATAATCTGAAATTTGATTTTTAAAAAAATTTTTATTTTATATTGGAGCATAGTTGATTAACAATGTTGTGTTAGCAAAGTGATTCAGTTATGCATATACATGTATCTATTCTTTTTCAAATTCTTTTCCCGTTTAGGTTATTAGAGAATATTGAGCAGAGTTCCCTGTGCTATACAGTAGGTCCTTGTTTGTTATCTATTTTAAATATAGCAGTGTGTACATGTCAGTCCCAAACTCCCAATCTATCCCTCCCTCCACCCTTCCCCCCGGTAACCATAAGTTTGTTTTCTAAGACTGTGAGTCTGTTTCTGTTTTGTAAATAAGTTCATTTGTATCTTTTTTTTTTTAGATTCCGCGTATAAGTGATATCATATATTTGTCTTTCTCTGTCTGACTTCCTTCACTTAGTATGATAATATCCAGGTGTCATTTGATTTCTTGACACTTGGATAGGTTCCAAGGGTTTTGCCTTTGAACGCCTGGTTACTTTCTGATCCTGATTATAATTCAGAAATAGTGTTTTTTTAGTCCCTCAAATTTTGTTATTATATTCTAATCCCTTTAATGGTTCTCATGTTTTTA